>NW_027017223.1:0-205000 GCF_036013445.1 Caloenas nicobarica
CGACAGAGCCCGACAGAGCCCGACAGAGCCCGACAGGGCCCGACAGGGCCCAGTAGAGCCCGACAGAGCCCGACAGAGCCCGACAGAGCCCAACAGGGCCCGACAGGGCCCGACAGAGCCCGACAGGGCCCGACAGGGCCCGACAGGCCCAGTAGAGACCGACAGAGCCCGACAGAGCCCGACAGAACCCGTCAGAGCCCGACAGAGCCCGACAGAGCCCGACAGAGTCCGACAGGGCCCAGTAGAGCCCGACAGAGCCCGACAGAGACCGACAGGGCCCGACAGAGCCCGACAGAGCCCGACAGGGCCCGACAGGGCCCGACAGGGCCCAGTAGAGCCCGACAGAGCCCGACAGGGCCCGACAGAGCCCGACAGAGCCCGACAGAGCCCGACATGGCCCGACAGAGCCCGACAGAGCCCGACAGAGCCCGACAGGGCCCGACAGGGCCCAGTAGAGCCCGACAGAGCCCGACAGAGCCCAACAGAACCCGACAGGTCCCAGTAGAGCCCGACAGAGCCCGACAGAGCCCGACAGAGCCCAACAGGGCCCGATAGAGCCCGACAGAGCGCGACAGGGACCAGTAGAGCCCGAGAGAGCCCGACAGAGCCCGACAGGGCCCGACAGAGCCCGACAGAGCCCGACAGGGCCCGACAGGGCCCGACAGAGCCCGACAGAGCCCGACAGGGCCCGACAGGGCCCGACAGAGCCCGACAGAGCCCGACAGAGCCCAACAGAGACCGACAGGGCCCGACAGAGCCCGACAGAGCCCGACAGAGCCCGACAGGGCCCGACAGGGCCCGGCAGGGCCCAGTAGAGCCCGACAGAGCCCGACAGGGCCCGACAGAGCCCGACAGAGCTCAATAGAGCCCGACAGAGCCCGACATGGCCCGACAGAGCCCGACAGAGCCCGACAGAGCCCGACAGGGCCCGACAGGGCCCAGTAGAGCCCGACAGAGCCCGACAGAGCCCGACAGAACCCGACAGGGCCCAGTAGAGCCCGACAGAGCCCGACAGAGCCCGACAGAGCCCGACAGGGCCCGACAGAGCCCGACAGAGCCCGACAGGGCCCAGTAGAGCCCGACAGAGCCCGACAGAGCCCGACAGAGCCCGACAGGGCCCGACAGAGCCCGACAGAGCCCGACAGGGCCCGACAGGGCCCGACAGGGCCCAGTAGAGCCCGACAGAGCCCGACAGGGCCCGACAGAGCCCGACAGAGCCCGACAGAGCCCAGTAGAGCCCGACAGAGCCCGACAGAGCCCGACAGAGCCCGACAGGGCCCGACAGAGCCCGACAGAGCCCGACAGGGCCCAGTAGAGCCCGACAGAGCCCGACAGAGCCCGACAGAGCCCAGCAGAGCCCGACAGAGCCCAGTAGAGCCCGACAGAGCCCGACAGAGCCCGACAGAGCCCGACAGAGCCCGACAGGGCCCGACAGGGCCCGACAGAGCCCAGCAGAGCCCGACAGATCCCAGTAGAGCCCGACAGAGCCCGACAGAGCCCGACAGAGCCCGACAGAGCCCGACAGGGCCCGACAGAGCCCGACAGAGCCCGACAGGGCCCAGTAGAGCCCGACAGAGCCCGACAGAGCCCGACAGAGCCCGACAGAGCCCAGTAGAGCCCGACAGAACCCGACAGAGCCCGACAGAGCCCGACAGAGCCCAGTAGAGCCCGAGAGAGACCGACAGGGCCCGACAGGGCCCGACAGGGCCCAGTAGAGCCCGACAGAGCCCGACAGAGCCCAGTAGAGCCCAGTAGAGCCCGACAGAGCCCGACAGAGCCCGACAGAGCCCGACAGGGCCCGAAAGGGCCCGACAGAGCCCGACAGAGCCCGACAGGGCACGACAGGGCCCGACAGGGCCCAGTAGAGCCCGACAGAGCCCGACAGAGCCCAGTAGAGCCCAGTAGAGCCCGACAGGGCCCGACAGGGCCCGACAGGGCCCAGTAGAGCCCGACAGAGCCCGACAGAGCCTGACAGAGCCCGACAGGGACCGACAGGGCGCGACAGAGCCCGACAGAGCCCGACAGGGCCCAGTAGAGCCCGACAGAGCCCGACAGAGCCCGACAGAGCCCGACAGAACCCGACAGGGCCCGACAGAGCCCGACAGGGCCCGACAGGGCCCGACAGAGCCCGACAGGGCCCGACAGGGCCCAGTAGAGCCTGACAGAGTCCGACAGGGCCCGACAGAGCCCGACAGAGCCCGACAGGGCCCAGTAGAGCCCGACAGAGCCCGACAGAGCCCGACAGAGCCCGAGAGAGCCCGACAGGGCCCGACAGAGCCCGACAGAGCCCGACAGGGCCCGACAGGGCCCGACAGAGCCCGACAGGGCCCGACAGAGCCCGACAGAGCCCGACAGAGCCCGACAGGGCCCAGTAGAGCCCGACAGAGCCCGACAGAGCCCGACAGAGCCCAACAGAGCCCGACAGAGCCCAGTAGAGCCCGACAGAGCCCGACAGAGCCTGACAGGGCCCGACAGGGCCCGACAGGGCCCGACAGGGCCCGACAGAGCCTGACAGAGCCCGACAGAGCCCGACAGGGCCCAGTAGAGCCCGACAGAGCCCGACAGAGCCCGACAGGGCCCGACAGGGCCCGACAGAGCCCGACAGGGCCCGACAGGGCCCGACAGAGCCCGACAGAGCCCGACAGGGCCCGACAGGGCCCGACAGAGCCCGACAGGGCCCGACAGGGCCCGACAGAGCCCGACAGAGCCCGACAGAGCCCGACAGGGCCCGACAGGGCCCAGTAGAGCCCGACAGAGCCCGACAGAGCCCGACAGGGCCCGACAGAACCCGACAGAGCCCGACAGAGCCCGACAGGGCCCGACAGAGCCCGACAGAGCCCGACAGGGCCCGACAGGGCCCAGTAGAGCCCGACAGAGCCCGACAGAGCCCGACAGGGCCCGACAGGGCCCGACAGGGCCCGACAGAGCCCGACAGGGCCCGACAGGGCCCGACAGAGCCCAGTAGAGCCCGACAGAGCCCGACAGAGCCCGACAGAGCCCGACAGAACCCGACAGAGCCCGACAGAGCCGAGTAGAGCCCGACAGAGCCCGACAGAGCCCGACAGAGCCCGACAGGGCCCGACAGAGCCCGACAGAACCCGACAGAGGCCGACAGAGCCCAGTAGAGCCCGACAGAGCCCGACAGAGCCCGACAGAACCCGACAGAGCCCGACAGAGCCCGACAGGGCCCGACAGGGCCGACAGGGCCCAGTAGAGCCCGACAGAGCCCGACAGGGCCCAGTAGAGCCCGACAGAGCCCGACAGAGCCCAGTAGAGCCCGACAGAGCCCGACAGAGCCCGACAGAGCCCGACAGAGCCCGACAGAGCCCGACAGAGACCAGTTGAGCCCGACAGAGCCCGACAGAGCCCGACAGAGCCCGACAGAGCCCGACAGAGCCCGACAGGGCCCAGTAGAGCCCGACAGAGCCCGACAGAGCCCGACAGAGCCCGACAGGGCCCGACAGAGCCCGACAGAGCCCGACAGGGCCCGACAGGGCCCGACAGAGCCCGACAGGGCCCAGTAGAGCCCAGTAGAGCACGACAGAGCCCGACAGGGCCCGACAGAGCCCGACAGAGCCCGACCGAGCCCGACAGGGCCCGACAGAACCTGACAGAGCCCGACAGGGCCCAGTAGAGCCCGACAGATCCGACAGAGCCCGACAGAGCCCGACAGAGCCCGACAGGCCCCGACAGAGCCCGACAGAGCCCGACAGGGCCCGACAGGGCCCAGTAGAGACCGACAGAGCCCGACAGAGCCCGACAGAGCCCGACAGAGACCGACAGGGCCCGACAGGGCCCAGTAGAGCCCGACAGAGCCCGACAGAGCCCGACAGAGCCCGACAGGGCCCGACAGAGCCCGACAGAGCCCGACAGGGCCCGACAGGGCCCAGTAGAGCCCAACAGAGCCCGACAGAGCCCGACAGGGCCCGACAGGGCCCGACAGGGCCCGAAATGGCCCGACAGAGCCCAGTAGAGCCCGACAGAGCCCGACAGAGCCCGACAGAGCCCGACAGAGCCCGACAGAGCCCGACAGGGCCCGACAGGGCCCAGTAGAGCCCGACAGAGCACGACAGAGCCCGACAGGGCCCGACAGGGCCCGACAGGGCCCGATAGAGCCCGACAGGGCCCGAAAGGGCCCGACAGAGCCCAGTAGAGCCCGACAGAGCCCGACAGAGCCCGACAGAGCCCGACAGGGCCCGACAGGGCCCAGTAGAGCCCGACAGAGCCCGACAGAGCCCGACCAGAGCCCGACAGGGCCCGACAGAGCCCGACAGAGCCCGACAGGGCCCGACAGGGCCCGACAGGGCCCAGTAGAGCCCGACAGAGCCCGACAGAGCCCGACAGAACCCGTCAGAGCCCGACAGAGCCCGACAGAGCCCGACAGAGTCCGACAGGGCCCAGTAGATCCCGACAGAGCCCGACAGAGACCGACAGGGCCCGACAGAGCCCGACAGAGCCCGACAGGGCCCGACAGGGCCCGACAGGGCCCAGTAGAGCCCGACAGAGCCCGACAGGGCCCGACAGAGCCCGACAGAGCCCGACAGAGCCCGACATGGCCCGACAGAGCCCGACAGAGCCCGACAGAGCCCGACAGGGCCCGACAGGGCCCAGTAGAGCCCGACAGAGCCCGACAGAGCCCAACAGAACCCGACAGGTCCCAGTAGAGCCCGACAGAGCCCGACAGAGCCCGACAGAGCCCAACAGGGCCCGATAGAGCCCGACAGAGCGCGACAGGGACCAGTAGAGCCCGAGAGAGCCCGACAGAGCCCGACAGGGCCCGACAGAGCCCGACAGAGCCCGACAGGGCCCGACAGGGCCCGACAGAGCCCGACAGAGCCCGACAGAGCCCGACAGGGCCCGACAGGGCCCGACAGAGCCCGACAGAGCCCGACAGAGCCCAACAGAGACCGACAGGGCCCGACAGAGCCCGACAGAGCCCGACAGGGCCCGGCAGGGCCCGGCAGGGCCCAGTAGAGCCCGACAGAGCCCGACAGGGCCCGACAGAGCCCGACAGAGCTCAATAGAGCCCGACAGAGCCCGACATGGCCCGACAGAGCCCGACAGAGCCCGACAGAGCCCGACAGGGCCCGACAGGGCCCGACAGGGCCCAGTAGAGCCCGACAGAGCCCGACAGAGCCCGACAGAACCCGACAGGGCCCAGTAGAGCCCGACAGAGCCCGACAGAGCCCGACAGAGCCCGACAGGGCCCGACAGAGCCCGACAGAGCCCGACAGGGCCCAGTAGAGCCCGACAGAGCCCGACAGAGCCCGACAGAGCCCGACAGGGCCCGACAGAGCCCGACAGAGCCCGACAGGCCCGACAGGGGCCCGACAGGGCCCAGTAGAGCCCGACAGAGCCCGACAGGGCCCGACAGAGCCCGACAGAGCCCGACAGAGCCCAGTAGAGCCCGACAGAGCCCGACAGAGCCCGACAGAGCCCGACAGGGCCCGACAGAGCCCGACAGAGCCCGACAGGGCCCAGTAGAGCCCGACAGAGCCCGACAGAGCCCGACAGAGCCCAGCAGAGCCCGACAGAGCCCAGTAGAGCCCGACAGAGCCCGACAGAGCCCGACAGAGCCCGACAGGGCCCGACAGAGCCCGACAGAGCCCAGCAGAGCCCGACAGATCCCAGTAGAGCCCGACAGAGCCCGACAGAGCCCGACAGAGCCCGACAGAGCCCGACAGGGCCCGACAGGGCCCGACAGAGCCCGACAGGGCCCAGTAGAGCCCGACAGAGCCCGACAGAGCCCGACAGAGCCCGACAGAGCCCAGTAGAGCCCGACAGAACCCGACAGAGCCCGACAGAGCCCGACAGAGCCCAGTAGAGCCCGAGAGAGACCGACAGGGCCCGACAGGGCCCGACAGGGCCCAGTAGAGCCCGACAGAGCCCGACAGAGCCCAGTAGAGCCCCAGTAGAGCCCGACAGAGCCCGACAGAGCCCGACAGAGCCCGACAGGGCCCGATAGGGCCCGACAGAGCCCGACAGAGCCCGACAGGGCCCGACAGGGCCCGACAGGGCCCAGTAGAGCCCGACAGAGCCCGACAGAGCCCAGTAGAGCCCAGTAGAGCCCGACAGGGCCCGACAGGGCCCGACAGGGCCCAGTAGAGCCCGACAGAGCCCGACAGAGCCCGACAGAGCCTGACAGAGCCCGACAGGGACCGACAGGGCCCGACAGAGCCCGACAGAGCCTGACAGGGCCCAGTAGAGCCCGACAGAGCCCGACAGAGCCCGACAGAGACCGACAGAGAACGACAGGGCCCAGTAGAGCCCGACAGAGCCCGACAGATCCCGACAGAGCCCGACAGGGCCCGACAGGGCCCGACAGAGCCCGACAGAGCCCGACAGGGCCCGACAGGGCCCGACAGAGCCCGACAGGGCCCGACAGGGCCCAGTAGAGCCCGACAGAGCCCGACAGAGCCCGACAGGGCCCGACAGGGCCCGACAGAGCCCGACAGAGCCCGACAGAGCCCGACAGGGCCCGACAGGGCCCGACAGAGCCCGACAGAGCCCGACAGGGCCCGACAGGGCCCGACAGGGCCCAGTAGAGCCCGACAGAGCCCGACAGAGCCCGACAGAGCCCGACAGAGCCCGACAGAGCCCGACAGGGCCCGACAGGGCCCGACAGGGCCCGACAGGGCCCAACAGAGCCCGACAGGGCCCGACAGAGCCCGACAGAGCCCGACAGGGCACGACAGAGCCCGACAGAGCCCGACAGAGCCCGACAGGGCCCGACAGAGCCCGACAGGGCCCGACAGGGCCCGACAGGGCCCGACAGAGCCCGACAGGGCCCGACAGAGCCCGACAGAGCCCGACAGAGCCCGACAGGGCCCAGTAGAGCCCGACAGAGCCCGACAGAGCCCGACAGAACCCAACAGGTCCCAGTAGAGCCCGACAGAGCCCGACAGAGCCCGACAGGGCCCGACAGAGCCCGACAGAGCCCGACAGGGCCCAGTAGAGCCCGACAGAGCCCGACAGAGCCCGACAGAGCCCGACAGAACCCGACAGGGCCCGACAGAGCCCGACAGGGCCCGACAGGGCCCGACAGAGCCCGACAGGGCCCGACAGGGCCCAGTAGAGCCTGACAGAGTCCGACAGGGCCCGACAGAGCCCGACAGAGCCCGACAGGGCCCAGTAGAGCCCGACAGAGCCCGACAGAGCCCGACAGAGCCCGAGAGAGCCCGACAGGGCCCGACAGAGCCCGACAGAGCCCGACAGGGCCCGACAGGGCCCGACAGAGCCCGACAGGCCCGACAGAGCCCGACAGAGCCCGACAGAGCCCGACAGGGCCCAGTAGAGCCCGACAGAGCCCGACAGAGCCCGACAGAGCCCAACAGAGCCCGACAGAGCCCAGTAGAGCCCGACAGAGCCCGACAGAGCCCGACAGGGGCCCGACAGGGCCCGACAGGGCCCGACAGAGCCTGACAGAGCCCGACAGAGCCCGACAGGG
Organism: Caloenas nicobarica; assembly: GCF_036013445.1. Lineage (NCBI taxonomy): Eukaryota > Metazoa > Chordata > Aves > Columbiformes > Columbidae > Caloenas > Caloenas nicobarica. The sequence continues at coordinate 7,448 of NW_027017223.1, forward strand.
CCCAGTAGAGCCGACAGAGCCCGACAGAGCCCGACAGGGCCCGACAGGGCCCGACAGAGCCCGACAGGGCCCGACAGGGCCCGACAGAGCCCGACAGAGCCCGACAGGGCCCGACAGGGCCCGACAGAGCCCGACAGGGCCCGACAGGGCCCGACAGAGCCCGACAGAGCCCGACAGAGCCCGACAGAGCCGACAGGGCCCGACAGGGCCCAGTAGAGCCCGACAGAGCCCGACAGAGCCCGACAGGGCCCGACAGAACCCGACAGAGCCCGACAGAGCCCGACAGGGCCCGACAGAGCCCGACAGAGCCCGACAGAGCCCGACAGGGCCCGACAGGGCCCAGTAGAGCCCGACAGAGCCCGACAGAGCCCGACAGGGCCCGACAGGGCCCGACAGGGCCCGACAGAGCCCGACAGAGCCCGACAGGGCCCGACAGAGCCCAGTAGAGCCCGACAGAGCCCGACAGAGCCCGACAGAGCCCGACAGAACCCGACAGAGGCCGACAGAGCCCAGTAGAGCCCGACAGAGCCCGACAGAGCCCGACAGAGCCCGACAGGGCCCGACAGAGCCCGACAGAACCCGACAGAGGCCGACAGAGCCCAGTAGAGCCCGACAGAGCCCGACAGAGCCCGACAGAGCCCGACAGAGCCCGACAGAGCCCGACAGGGCCCGACAGGGCCCAGTAGAGCCCGACAGAGCCCGACAGGGCCCAGTAGAGCCCGACAGAGCCCGACAGAGCCCAGTAGAGCCCGACAGAGCCCGACAGAGCCCGACAGAGCCCGACAGAGCCCGACAGAGCCCGACAGAGACCAGTTGAGCCCGACAGAGCCCGACAGAGCCCGACAGAGCCCGACAGAGCCCGACAGAGCCCGACAGGGCCCAGTAGAGCCCGACAGAGCCCGACAGAGCCCGACAGAGCCCGACAGGGCCCGACAGAGCCCGACAGAGCCCGACAGGGCCCGACAGAGCCCAGTAGAGCCCGACAGAGCCCGACAGAGCCCGACAGAGCCCGACAGAGCCCGACAGGGCCCAGTAGAGCCCAGTAGAGCCCGACAGAGCCCGACAGGGCCCGACAGAGCCCGACAGAGCCCGACCGAGCCCGACAGGGCCCGACAGAACCTGACAGAGCCCGACAGGGCCCAGTAGAGCCCGACAGATCCCGACAGAGCCCGACAGAGCCCGACAGAGCCGACAGGCCCCGACAGAGCCCGACAGAGCCCGACAGGGCCCGACAGGGCCCAGTAGAGACCGACAGAGCCCGACAGAGCCCGACAGAGCCCGACAGAGCCCGACAGGGCCCGACAGGGCCCAGTAGAGCCCGACAGAGCCCGACAGAGCCCGACAGGGCCCGACAGAGCCCGACAGAGCCCGACAGGGCCCGACAGGGCCCAGTAGAGCCCGACAGAGCCCGACAGAGCCCGACAGGGCCCGACAGGGCCCGACAGGGCCCGAAATGGCCCGACAGAGCCCAGTAGAGCCCGACAGAGCCCGACAGAGCCCGACAGAGCCCGACAGAGCCCGACAGGGCCCGACAGGGCCCAGTAGAGCCCGACAGAGCACGACAGAGCCCGACAGGGCCCGACAGGGCCCGACAGGGCCCGATAGAGCCCGACAGGGCCCGAAAGGGCCCGACAGAGCCCAGTAGAGCCCGACAGAGCCCGACAGAGCCCGACAGAGCCCGACAGGGCCCGACAGGGCCCAGTAGAGCCCGACAGAGCCCGACAGAGCCCGACAGAGCCCAACAGGGCCCGACAGGGCCCGACAGAGCCCGACAGGGCCCGACAGGGCCCGACAGGGCCCAGTAGAGACCGACAGAGCCCGACAGAGCCCGACAGAACCCGTCAGAGCCCGACAGAGCCCGACAGAGCCCGACAGAGTCCGACAGGGCCCAGTAGAGCCCGACAGAGCCCGACAGAGACCGACAGGGCCCGACAGAGCCCGACAGAGCCCGACAGGGCCCGACAGGGCCCGACAGGGCCCAGTAGAGCCCGACAGAGCCCGACAGGGCCCGACAGAGCCCGACAGAGCCCGACAGAGCCCGACATGGCCCGACAGAGCCCGACAGAGCCCGACAGAGCCCGACAGGGCCCGACAGGGCCCAGTAGAGCCCGACAGAGCCCGACAGAGCCCAACAGAACCCGACAGGTCCCAGTAGAGCCCGACAGAGCCCGACAGAGCCCGACAGAGCCCAACAGGGCCCGATAGAGCCCGACAGAGCGCGACAGGGACCAGTAGAGCCCGAGAGAGCCCGACAGAGCCCGACAGGGCCCGACAGAGCCCGACAGAGCCCGACAGGGCCCGACAGGGCCCGACAGAGCCCGACAGAGCCCGACAGGGCCCGACAGGGCCCGACAGAGCCCGACAGAGCCCGACAGAGCCCAACAGAGACCGACAGGGCCCGACAGAGCCCGACAGAGCCCGACAGAGCCCGACAGGGCCCGACAGGGCCCGGCAGGGCCCAGTAGAGCCCGACAGAGCCCGACAGGGCCCGACAGAGCCCGACAGAGCTCAATAGAGCCCGACAGAGCCCGACATGGCCCGACAGAGCCCGACAGAGCCCGACAGAGCCCGACAGGGCCCGACAGGGCCCAGTAGAGCCCGACAGAGCCCGACAGAGCCCGACAGAACCCGACAGGGCCCAGTAGAGCCCGACAGAGCCCGACAGAGCCCGACAGAGCCCGACAGGGCCCGACAGAGCCCGACAGAGCCCGACAGGGCCCAGTAGAGCCCGACAGAGCCCGACAGAGCCCGACAGAGCCCGACAGGGCCCGACAGAGCCCGACAGAGCCCGACAGGGCCCGACAGGGCCCGACAGGGCCCAGTAGAGCCCGACAGAGCCCGACAGGGCCCGACAGAGCCCGACAGAGCCCGACAGAGCCCAGTAGAGCCCGACAGAGCCCGACAGAGCCCGACAGAGCCCGACAGGGCCCGACAGAGCCCGACAGAGCCCGACAGGGCCCAGTAGAGCCCGACAGAGCCCGACAGAGCCCGACAGAGCCCAGCAGAGCCCGACAGAGCCCAGTAGAGCCCGACAGAGCCCGACAGAGCCCGACAGAGCCCGACAGAGCCCGACAGGGCCCGACAGAGCCCGACAGAGCCCAGCAGAGCCCGACAGATCCCAGTAGAGCCCGACAGAGCCCGACAGAGCCCGACAGAGCCCGACAGAGCCCGACAGGGCCCGACAGAGCCCGACAGAGCCCGACAGGGCCCAGTAGAGCCCGACAGAGCCCGACAGAGCCCGACAGAGCCCGACAGAGCCCAGTAGAGCCCGACAGAACCCGACAGAGCCCGACAGAGCCCGACAGAGCCCAGTAGAGCCCGAGAGAGACCGACAGGGCCCGACAGGGCCCGACAGGGCCCAGTAGAGCCCGACAGAGCCCGACAGAGCCCAGTAGAGCCCAGTAGAGCCCGACAGAGCCCGACAGAGCCCGACAGAGCCCGACAGGGCCCGACAGGGCCCGACAGGGCCCGACAGAGCCCGACAGGGCACGACAGGGCCCGACAGGGCCCAGTAGAGCCCGACAGAGCCCGACAGAGCCCAGTAGAGCCCAGTAGAGCCCGACAGGGCCCGACAGGGCCCGACAGGGCCCAGTAGAGCCCGACAGAGCCCGACAGAGCCTGACAGAGCCCGACAGGGACCGACAGGGCGCGACAGAGCCCGACAGAGCCCGACAGGGCCCAGTAGAGCCCGACAGAGCCCGACAGAGCCCGACAGAGCCCGACAGAACCCGACAGGGCCCGACAGAGCCCGACAGGGCCCGACAGGGCCCGACAGAGCCCGACAGGGCCCGACAGGGCCCAGTAGAGCCTGACAGAGTCCGACAGGGCCCGACAGAGCCCGACAGAGCCCGACAGGGCCCAGTAGAGCCCGACAGAGCCCGACAGAGCCCGACAGAGCCCGAGAGAGCCCGACAGGGCCCGACAGAGCCCGACAGAGCCCGACAGGGCCCGACAGGGCCCGACAGAGCCCGACAGGGCCCGACAGAGCCCGACAGAGCCCGACAGAGCCCGACAGGGCCCAGTAGAGCCCGACAGAGCCCGACAGAGCCCGACAGGGCACGACAGAGCCCGACAGAGCCCAACAGAGCCCAGTAGAGCCCGACAGAGCCCGACAGAGCCTGACAGGGCCCGACAGGGCCCGACAGGGCCCGACAGGGCCCGACAGAGCCTGACAGAGCCCGACAGAGCCCGACAGGGCCCAGTAGAGCCCGACAGAGCCCGACAGAGCCCGACAGGGCCCGACAGGGCCCGACAGAGCCCGACAGGGCCCGACAGGGCCCGACAGAGCCCGACAGAGCCCGACAGGGCCCGACAGGGCCCGACAGGGCCCGACAGAGCCCGACAGGGCCCGACAGAGCCCGACAGAGCCCGACAGAGCCCGACAGAGCCCGACAGGGCCCGACAGGGCCCAGTAGAGCCCGACAGAGCCCGACAGAGCCCGACAGGGCCCGACAGAACCCGACAGAGCCCGACAGAGCCCGACAGGGCCCGACAGAGCCCGACAGAGCCCGACAGGGCCCGACAGGGCCCAGTAGAGCCCGACAGAGCCCGACAGAGCCCGACAGGGCCCGACAGGGCCCGACAGGGCCCGACAGAGCCCGACAGGGCCCGACAGGGCCCGACAGAGCCCGACAGAGCCCGACAGAGCCCGACAGAGCCCGACAGAGCCCGACAGAACCCGACAGAGCCCGACAGAGCCCAGTAGAGCCCGACAGAGCCCGACAGAGCCCGACAGAGCCCGACAGGGCCCGACAGAGCCCGACAGAACCCGACAGAGGCCGACAGAGCCCAGTAGAGCCCGACAGAGCCCGACAGAGCCCGACAGAACCCGACAGAGCCCGACAGAGCCCGACAGGGCCCGACAGGGCCCGACAGGGCCCAGTAGAGCCCGACAGAGCCCGACAGGGCCCAGTAGAGCCCGACAGAGCCCGACAGAGCCCAGTAGAGCCCGACAGAGCCCGACAGAGCCCGACAGAGCCCGACAGAGCCCGACAGAGACCAGTTGAGCCCGACAGAGCCCGACAGAGCCCGACAGAGCCCGACAGAGCCCGACAGAGCCCGACAGGGCCCAGTAGAGCCCGACAGAGCCCGACAGAGCCCGACAGAGCCCGACAGGGCCCGACAGAGCCCGACAGAGCCCGACAGGGCCCGACAGGGCCCGACAGAGCCCGACAGGGCCCAGTAGAGCCCAGTAGAGCACGACAGAGCCCGACAGGGCCCGACAGAGCCCGACAGAGCCCGACCGAGCCCGACAGGGCCCGACAGAACCTGACAGAGCCCGACAGGGCCCAGTAGAGCCCGACAGATCCCGACAGAGCCCGACAGAGCCCGACAGAGCCCGACAGGCCCCGACAGAGCCCGACAGAGCCCGACAGGGCCCGACAGGGCCCAGTAGAGACCGACAGAGCCCGACAGAGCCCGACAGAGCCCGACAGAGACCGACAGGGCCCGACAGGGCCCAGTAGAGCCCGACAGAGCCCGACAGAGCCCGACAGAGCCCGACAGGGCCCGACAGAGCCCGACAGAGCCCGACAGGGCCCGACAGGGCCCAGTAGAGCCCAACAGAGCCCGACAGAGCCCGACAGGGCCCGACAGGGCCCGACAGGGCCCGAAATGGCCCGACAGAGCCCAGTAGAGCCCGACAGAGCCCGACAGAGCCCGACAGAGCCCGACAGAGCCCGACAGAGCCCGACAGGGCCCGACAGGGCCCAGTAGAGCCCGACAGAGCACGACAGAGCCCGACAGGGCCCGACAGGGCCCGACAGGGCCCGATAGAGCCCGACAGGGCCGAAAGGGCCCGACAGAGCCCAGTAGAGCCCGACAGAGCCGACAGAGCCCGACAGAGCCCGACAGGGCCCGACAGGGCCCAGTAGAGCCCGACAGAGCCCGACAGAGCCCGACAGAGCCCGACAGGGCCCGACAGAGCCCGACAGAGCCCGACAGGGCCCGACAGGGCCGACAGGGCCCAGTAGAGCCCGACAGAGCCCGACAGAGCCCGACAGAGCCCGTCAGAGCCCGACAGAGCCCGACAGAGCCCGACAGAGTCCGACAGGGCCCAGTAGAGCCCGACAGAGCCCGACAGAGACCGACAGGGCCCGACAGAGCCCGACAGAGCCCGACAGGGCCCGACAGGGCCCGACAGGGCCCAGTAGAGCCCGACAGAGCCCGACAGGGCCCGACAGAGCCCGACAGAGCCCGACAGAGCCCGACATGGCCCGACAGAGCCCGACAGAGCCCGACAGAGCCCGACAGGGCCCGACAGGGCCCAGTAGAGCCCGACAGAGCCCGACAGAGCCCAACAGAACCCGACAGGTCCCAGTAGAGCCCGACAGAGCCCGACAGAGCCCGACAGAGCCCAACAGGGCCCGATAGAGCCCGACAGAGCGCGACAGGGACCAGTAGAGCCCGAGAGAGCCCGACAGAGCCCGACAGGGCCCGACAGAGCCCGACAGAGCCCGACAGGGCCCGACAGGGCCCGACAGAGCCCGACAGAGCCCGACAGAGCCCGACAGGGCCCGACAGGGCCCGACAGAGCCCGACAGAGCCCGACAGAGCCCAACAGAGACCGACAGGGCCCGACAGAGCCCGACAGAGCCCGACAGGGCCCGGCAGGGCCCGGCAGGGCCCAGTAGAGCCCGACAGAGCCCGACAGGGCCCGACAGAGCCCGACAGAGCTCAATAGAGCCCGACAGAGCCCGACATGGCCCGACAGAGCCCGACAGAGCCCGACAGAGCCCGACAGGGCCCGACAGGGCCCAGTAGAGCCCGACAGAGCCCGACAGAGCCCGACAGAACCCGACAGGGCCCAGTAGAGCCCGACAGAGCCCGACAGAGCCCGACAGAGCCCGACAGGGCCCGACAGAGCCCGACAGAGCCCGACAGGGCCCAGTAGAGCCCGACAGAGCCCGACAGAACCCGACAGAGCCCGACAGGGCCCGACAGAGCCCGACAGAGCCCGACAGGGCCCGACAGGGCCCGACAGGGCCCAGTAGAGCCCGACAGAGCCCGACAGGGCCCGACAGAGCCCGACAGAGCCCGACAGAGCCCGACAGAGCCCAGTAGAGCCCGACAGAGCCCGACAGAGCCCGACAGAGCCCGACAGGGCCCGACAGAGCCCGACAGAGCCCGACAGGGCCCAGTAGAGCCCGACAGAGCCCGACAGAGCCCGACAGAGCCCAGCAGAGCCCGACAGAGCCCAGTAGAGCCCGACAGAGCCCGACAGAGCCCGACAGAGCCCGACAGAGCCCGACAGGGCCCGACAGAGCCCGACAGAGCCCAGCAGAGCCCGACAGATCCAGTAGAGCCCGACAGAGCCCGACAGAGCCCGACAGAGCCCGACAGAGCCCGACAGAGCCCGACAGAGCCCGACAGGGCCCAGTAGAGCCCGACAGAGCCCGACAGAGCCCGACAGAGCCCGACAGAGCCCAGTAGAGCCCGACAGAACCCGACAGAGCCCGACAGAGCCCGACAGAGCCCAGTAGAGCCCGAGAGAGACCGACAGGGCCCGACAGGGCCCGACAGGGCCCAGTAGAGCCCGACAGAGCCCGACAGAGCCCAGTAGAGCCCAGTAGAGCCCGACAGAGCCCGACAGAGCCCGACAGAGCCCGACAGGGACCGACAGGGCCCGACAGAGCCCGACAGAGCCTGACAGGGCCCAGTAGAGCCCGACAGAGCCCGACAGAGCCCGACAGAGAACGACAGGGCCCAGTAGAGCCCGACAGAGCCCGACAGATCCCGACAGAGCCCGACAGGGCCCGACAGGGCCCGACAGAGCCCGACAGAGCCCGACAGGGCCCGACAGGGCCCGACAGAGCCCGACAGGGCCCGACAGGGCCCAGTAGAGCCCGACAGAGCCCGACAGAGCCCGACAGGGCCCGACAGGGCCCGACAGAGCCCGACAGAGCCCGACAGAGCCCGACAGGGCCCGACAGGGCCCGACAGAGCCCGACAGAGCCCGACAGGGCCCGACAGAACCTGACAGAGCCCGACAGGGCCCAGTAGAGCCCGACAGATCCCGACAGAGCCCGACAGAGCCCGACAGAGCCCGACAGGCCCCGACAGAGCCCGACAGAGCCCGACAGGGCCCGACAGGGCACGACAGAGCCCGACAGAGCCCGACAGAGCCCGACAGGGCCCGACAGAGCCCGACAGGGCCCGACAGGGCCCGACAGGGCCCGACAGAGCCCGACAGGGCCCGACAGAGCCCGACAGAGCCCGACAGAGCCCGACAGGGCCCAGTAGAGCCCGACAGAGCCCGACAGAGCCCGACAGGGCCCGACAGAGCCCGACAGAGCCCAGTAGAGCCCAGTAGAGCCCGACAGAGCCCGACAGAGCCCGACAGAGCCCGACAGGGACCGACAGGGCCCGACAGAGCCCGACAGAGCCTGACAGGGCCCAGTAGAGCCCGACAGAGCCCGACAGAGCCCGACAGAGAACGACAGGGCCCAGTAGAGCCCGACAGAGCCCGACAGATCCCGACAGAGCCCGACAGGGCCCGACAGGGCCCGACAGAGCCCGACAGAGCCCGACAGGGCCCGACAGGGCCCGACAGAGCCCGACAGGGCCCGACAGGGCCCAGTAGAGCCCGACAGAGCCCGACAGAGCCCGACAGGGCCCGACAGGGCCCGACAGAGCCCGACAGAGCCCGACAGAGCCCGACAGGGCCCGACAGGGCCCGACAGAGCCCGACAGAGCCCGACAGGGCCCGACAGGGCCCGACAGGGCCCAGTAGAGCCCGACAGAGCCCGACAGAGCCCGACAGAGCCCGACAGAGCCCGACAGGGCCCGACAGGGCCCGACAGGGCCCGACAGGGCCCGACAGAGCCCGACAGGGCACGACAGAGCCCGACAGAGCCCGACAGAGCCCGACAGGGCCCGACAGAGCCCGACAGGGCCCGACAGGGCCCGACAGGGCCCGACAGAGCCCGACAGGGCCCGACAGAGCCCGACAGAGCCCGACAGAGCCCGACAGGGCCCAGTAGAGCCCGACAGAGCCCGACAGAGCCCGACAGGGCCCGACAGAACCCGACAGAGCCCGACAGAGCCCGACAGGGCCCGACAGGGCCCAGTAGAGCCCGATACAGCCCGACAGAGCCCGACAGAGCCCGACAGGGCCCGACAGGGCCCGACAGGGCCCAGTAGAGCCCGAGAGAGCCCGACAGAGCCCGACAGAACCCGTCAGAGCCCGACAGAGCCCGACAGAGTTCGACAGAGCCCGACAGAGCCCGACAGAGCCCGACAGGGCCCAGTAGAGCCCGACAGAGCCCGACAGAGCCCGACAGAGACCGACAGGGCCCGACAGAGCCCGACAGAGCCCGACAGAGCCCGACAGGGCCCGGCAGGGCCCAGTAGAGCCCGACAGAGCCCGACAGGGCCCGACAGAGCCCGACAGGGCCCGACAGAGCCCGACAGAGCCCGACATGGCCCGACAGAGCCCGACAGAGCCCGACAGAGCCCGACAGGGCCCGACAGGGCCCAGTAGAGCCTGACAGAGTCCGACAGGGCCCGACAGGGCCCGACAGGGCCCAGTAGAGCCTGACAGAGTCCGACAGGGCCCGACAGAGCCCGACAGAGCCCGACAGGGCCCAGTAGAGCCCGACAGAGCCCGACAGAGCCCGACAGAGCCCGAGAGAGCCCGACAGGGCCCGACAGAGCCCGACAGAGCCCGACAGGGCCCGACAGGGCCCGACAGAGCCCGACAGGGCCCGACAGAGCCCGACAGAGCCCGACAGAGCCCGACAGGGCCCAGTAGAGCCCGACAGAGCCCGACAGAGCCCGACAGAGCCCAACAGAGCCCGACAGAGCCCAGTAGAGCCTGACAGAGCCCGACAGAGCCCGACAGGGCCCGACAGGGCCCGACAGAGCCTGACAGAGCCCGACAGAGTCCGACAGGGCCCAGTAGAGCCCGACAGAGCCCGACAGAGCCCGACAGGGCCCGACAGGGCCCGACAGAGCCCGACAGGGCCCGACAGGGCCCGACAGAGCCCGACAGAGCCCGACAGGGCCCGACAGGGCCCGACAGAGCCTGACAGGGCCCGACAGAGCCCGACAGAGCCCGACAGAGCCCGACAGGGCCCGACAGGGCCCGACAGGGCCCAGTAGAGCCCGACAGAGCCCGACAGAGCCCGACAGGGCCCGACAGAACCCGACAGAGCCCGACAGAGCCCGACAGGGCCCGACAGAGCCCGACAGAGCCCGACAGGGCCCGACAGGGCCCAGTAGAGCCCGACAGAGCCCGACAGAGCCCGACAGGGCCCGACAGGGCCCGACAGGGCCCGACAGAGCCCGACAGGGCCCGACAGGGCCCGACAGAGCCCAGTAGAGCCCGACAGAGCCCGACAGAGCCCGACAGAGCCCGACAGAACCCGACAGAGGCCGACAGAGCCCAGTAGAGCCCGACAGAGCCCGACAGAGCCCGACAGAGCCCGACAGGGCCCGACAGAGCCCGACAGAACCCGACAGAACCCGACAGAGCCCAGTAGAGCCCGACAGAGCCCGACAGAGCCCGACAGAACCCGACAGAGCCCGACAGAGCCCGACAGGGCCCGACAGGGCCCGACAGGGCCCAGTAGAGCCCGACAGAGCCCGACAGGGCCCAGTAGAGCCCGACAGAGCCCGACAGAGCCCAGTAGAGCCCGACAGAGCCCGACAGAGCCCGACAGAGCCCGACAGAACCCGACAGAGCCCGACAGAGACCAGTTGAGCCCGACAGAGCCCGACAGAGCCCGACAGAGCCCGACAGAGCCCGACAGAGCCCGACAGGGCCCAGTAGAGCCCGACAGAGCCCGACAGAGCCCGACAGAGCCCGACAGAGCCCGACAGGGCCCGACAGGGCCCGACAGAGCCCAGTAGAGCCCGACAGAGCCCGACAGAGCCCGACAGAGCCCGACAGAGCCCGACAGGGCCCAGTAGAGCCCAGTAGAGCCCGACAGAGCCCGACAGGGCCCGACAGGGCCCGACAGAGCCCGACCGAGCCCGACAGGGCCCGACAGAACCTGACAGAGCCCGACAGGGCCCAGTAGAGCCCGACAGATCCCGACAGAGCCCGACAGAGCCCGACAGAGCCCGACAGGCCCCGACAGAGCCCGACAGAGCCCGACAGGGCCCGACAGGGCCCAGTAGAGACCGACAGAGCCCGACAGAGCCCGACAGAGCCCGACAGAGACCGACAGGGCCCGACAGGGCCCAGTAGAGCCCGACAGAGCCCAACAGAGCCCGACAGAGCCCGACAGGGCCCGACAGAGCCCGACAGAGCCCGACAGGGCCCGACAGGGCCCAGTAGAGCCCGACAGAGCCCGACAGAGCCCGACAGGGCCCGACAGGGCCCGACAGGGCCCGAAATGGCCCGACAGAGCCCAGTAGAGCCCGACAGAGCCCGACAGAGCCCGACAGAGCCCGACAGAGCCCGACAGGGCCCGACAGGGCCCAGTAGAGCCCGACAGAGCACGACAGAGCCCGACAGGGCCCGACAGGGCCCGACAGGGCCCGATAGAGCCCGACAGGGCCCGAAAGGGCCCGACAGAGCCCAGTAGAGCCCGACAGAGCCCGACAGAGCCCGACAGGGCCCGACAGGGCCCAGTAGAGCCCGACAGAGCCCGACAGAGCCCGACAGAGCCCGACAGGGCCCGACAGAGCCCGACAGAGCCCGACAGGGCCCGACAGGGCCCGACAGGGCCCAGTAGAGCCCGACAGAGCCCGACAGAGCCCGACAGAACCCGTCAGAGCCCGACAGAGCCCGACAGAGCCCGACAGAGTCCGACAGGGCCCAGTAGAGCCCGACAGAGCCCGACAGAGACCGACAGGGCCCGACAGAGCCCGACAGAGCCCGACAGGGCCCGACAGGGCCCGACAGGGCCCAGTAGAGCCCGACAGAGCCCGACAGAGCCCGACAGAGCCCAACAGGGCCCGATAGAGCCCGACAGAGCGCGACAGGGACCAGTAGAGCCCGACAGAGCCCGACAGAGCCCGACAGGGCCCGACAGGGCCCGACAGAGCCCGACAGAGCCCGACAGAGCCCGACAGGGCCCGACAGGGCCCGACAGAGCCCGACAGAGCCCAACAGAGACCGACAGGGCCCGACAGAGCCCGACAGAGCCCGACAGAGCCCGACAGGGCCCGACAGGGCCCGGCAGGGTCCAGTAGAGCCCGACAGAGCCCGACAGGGCCCGACAGAGCCCGACAGAGCTCAATAGAGCCCGACAGAGCCCGACATGGCCCGACAGAGCCCGACAGAGCCCGACAGGGCCCGACAGGGCCCAGTAGAGCCCGACAGAGCCCGACAGAGCCCGACAGAACCCGACAGGGCCCAGTAGAGCCCGACAGATCCCGACAGAGCCCGACAGAGCCCGACAGGGCCCGACAGAGCCCGACAGAGCCCGACAGGGCCCAGTAGAGCCCGACAGAGCCCGACAGAGCCCGACAGAGCCCGACAGGGCCCGACAGAGCCCGACAGAGCCCGACAGGGCCCGACAGGGCCCGACAGGGCCCAGTAGAGCCCGACAGAGCCCGACAGGGCCCGACAGAGCCCGACAGAGCCCGACAGAGCCCGACAGAGCCCAGTAGAGCCCGACAGAGCCCGACAGAGCCCGACAGAGCCCGACAGGGCCCGACAGAGCCCGACAGAGCCCGACAGGGCCCAGTAGAGCCCGACAGAGCCCGACAGAGCCCGACAGAGCCCAGCAGAGCCCGACAGAGCCCAGTAGAGCCCGACAGAGCCCGACAGAGCCCGACAGAGCCCGACAGAGCCCGACAGGGCCCGACAGAGCCCGACAGAGCCCAGCAGAGCCCGACAGATCCCAGTAGAGCCCGACAGAGCCCGACAGAGCCCGACAGAGCCCGACAGAGCCCGACAGGGCCCGACAGAGCCCGACAGGGCCCAGTAGAGCCCGACAGAGCCCGACAGAGCCCGACAGAGCCCAGTAGAGCCCGACAGAACCCGACAGAGCCCGACAGAGCCCGACAGAGCCCAGTAGAGCCCGAGAGAGACCGACAGGGCCCGACAGCGCCCGACAGGGCCCAGTAGAGCCCGACAGAGCCCGACAGAGCCCAGTAGAGCCCAGTAGAGCCCGACAGAGCCCGACAGAGCCCGACAGAGCCCGACAGGGCCCGACAGGGCCCGACAGAGCCTGACAGGGCCCGACAGAGCCCGACAGAGCCCGACAGAGCCCGACAGGGCCCGACAGGGCCCGACAGGGCCCAGTAGAGCCCGACAGAGCCCGACAGAGCCCGACAGGGCCCGACAGAACCCGACAGAGCCCGACAGAGCCCGACAGGGCCCGACAGAGCCCGACAGAGCCCGACAGAGCCCGACAGGGCCCGACAGGGCCCAGTAGAGCCCGACAGAGCCCGACAGAGCCCGACAGGGCCCGACAGGGCCCGACAGGGCCCGACAGAGCCCGACAGGGCCCGACAGGGCCCGACAGAGCCCAGTAGAGCCCGACAGAGCCCGACAGAGCCCGACAGAGCCCGACAGAACCCGACAGAGGCCGACAGAGCCCAGTAGAGCCCGACAGAGCCCGACAGAGCCCGACAGAGCCCGACAGGGCCCGACAGAGCCCGACAGAACCCGACAGAACCCGACAGAGCCCAGTAGAGCCCGACAGAGCCCGACAGAGCCCGACAGAACCCGACAGAGCCCGACAGAGCCCGACAGGGCCCGACAGGGCCCGACAGGGCCCAGTAGAGCCCGACAGAGCCCGACAGGGCCCAGTAGAGCCCGACAGAGCCCGACAGAGCCCAGTAGAGCCCGACAGAGCCCGACAGAGCCCGACAGAGCCCGACAGAACCCGACAGAGCCCGACAGAGACCAGTTGAGCCCGACAGAGCCCGACAGAGCCCGACAGAGCCCGACAGAGCCCGACAGAGCCCGACAGGGCCCAGTAGAGCCCGACAGAGCCCGACAGAGCCCGACAGAGCCCGACAGAGCCCGACAGGGCCCGACAGGGCCCGACAGAGCCCAGTAGAGCCCGACAGAGCCCGACAGAGCCCGACAGAGCCCGACAGAGCCCGACAGGGCCCAGTAGAGCCCAGTAGAGCCCGACAGAGCCCGACAGGGCCCGACAGGGCCCGACAGAGCCCGACCGAGCCCGACAGGGCCCGACAGAACCTGACAGAGCCCGACAGGGCCCAGTAGAGCCCGACAGATCCCGACAGAGCCCGACAGAGCCCGACAGAGCCCGACAGGCCCCGACAGAGCCCGACAGAGCCCGACAGGGCCCGACAGGGCCCAGTAGAGACCGACAGAGCCCGACAGAGCCCGACAGAGCCCGACAGAGACCGACAGGGCCCGACAGGGCCCAGTAGAGCCCGACAGAGCCCAACAGAGCCCGACAGAGCCCGACAGGGCCCGACAGAGCCCGACAGAGCCCGACAGGGCCCGACAGGGCCCAGTAGAGCCCGACAGAGCCCGACAGAGCCCGACAGGGCCCGACAGGGCCCGACAGGGCCCGAAATGGCCCGACAGAGCCCAGTAGAGCCCGACAGAGCCCGACAGAGCCCGACAGAGCCCGACAGAGCCCGACAGGGCCCGACAGGGCCCAGTAGAGCCCGACAGAGCACGACAGAGCCCGACAGGGCCCGACAGGGCCCGACAGGGCCCGATAGAGCCCGACAGGGCCCGAAAGGGCCCGACAGAGCCCAGTAGAGCCCGACAGAGCCCGACAGAGCCCGACAGGGCCCGACAGGGCCCAGTAGAGCCCGACAGAGCCCGACAGAGCCCGACAGAGCCCGACAGGGCCCGACAGAGCCCGACAGAGCCCGACAGGGCCCGACAGGGCCCGACAGGGCCCAGTAGAGCCCGACAGAGCCCGACAGAGCCCGACAGAACCCGTCAGAGCCCGACAGAGCCCGACAGAGCCCGACAGAGTCCGACAGGGCCCAGTAGAGCCCGACAGAGCCCGACAGAGACCGACAGGGCCCGACAGAGCCCGACAGAGCCCGACAGGGCCCGACAGGGCCCGACAGGGCCCAGTAGAGCCCGACAGAGCCCGACAGAGCCCGACAGAGCCCAACAGGGCCCGATAGAGCCCGACAGAGCGCGACAGGGACCAGTAGAGCCCGACAGAGCCCGACAGAGCCCGACAGGGCCCGACAGGGCCCGACAGAGCCCGACAGAGCCCGACAGAGCCCGACAGGGCCCGACAGGGCCCGACAGAGCCCGACAGAGCCCAACAGAGACCGACAGGGCCCGACAGAGCCCGACAGAGCCCGACAGAGCCCGACAGGGCCCGACAGGGCCCGGCAGGGTCCAGTAGAGCCCGACAGAGCCCGACAGGGCCCGACAGAGCCCGACAGAGCTCAATAGAGCCCGACAGAGCCCGACATGGCCCGACAGAGCCCGACAGAGCCCGACAGGGCCCGACAGGGCCCAGTAGAGCCCGACAGAGCCCGACAGAGCCCGACAGAACCCGACAGGGCCCAGTAGAGCCCGACAGATCCCGACAGAGCCCGACAGAGCCCGACAGGGCCCGACAGAGCCCGACAGAGCCCGACAGGGCCCAGTAGAGCCCGACAGAGCCCGACAGAGCCCGACAGAGCCCGACAGGGCCCGACAGAGCCCGACAGAGCCCGACAGGGCCCGACAGGGCCCGACAGGGCCCAGTAGAGCCCGACAGAGCCCGACAGGGCCCGACAGAGCCCGACAGAGCCCGACAGAGCCCGACAGAGCCCAGTAGAGCCCGACAGAGCCCGACAGAGCCCGACAGAGCCCGACAGGGCCCGACAGAGCCCGACAGAGCCCGACAGGGCCCAGTAGAGCCCGACAGAGCCCGACAGAGCCCGACAGAGCCCAGCAGAGCCCGACAGAGCCCAGTAGAGCCCGACAGAGCCCGACAGAGCCCGACAGAGCCCGACAGGGCCCGACAGAGCCCGACAGAGCCCAGCAGAGCCCGACAGATCCCAGTAGAGCCCGACAGAGCCCGACAGAGCCCGACAGAGCCCGACAGAGCCCGACAGGGCCCGACAGAGCCCGACAGAGCCCGACAGGGCCCAGTAGAGCCCGACAGAGCCCGACAGAGCCCGACAGAGCCCAGTAGAGCCCGACAGAACCCGACAGAGCCCGACAGAGCCCGACAGAGCCCAGTAGAGCCCGAGAGAGACCGACAGGGCCCGACAGCGCCCGACAGGGCCCAGTAGAGCCCGACAGAGCCCGACAGAGCCCAGTAGAGCCCAGTAGAGCCCGACAGAGCCCGACAGAGCCCGACAGAGCCCGACAGGGCCCGACAGAGCCCGACAGAGCCCGACAGGGCCCGACAGGGCCCGACAGGGCCCGACAGGGCCCAGTAGAGCCCGACAGAGCCCGACAGAGCCCAGTAGAGCCCAGTAGAGCCCGACAGGGCCCGACAGGGCCCGACAGGGCCCAGTAGAGCCCGACAGAGCCCGACAGAGCCTGACAGAGCCCGACAGGGACCGACAGGGCGCGACAGAGCCCGACAGAGCCTGACAGGGCCCAGTAGAGCCCGACAGAGCCCGACAGAGCCCGACAGAGCCCGACAGAGAACGACAGGGCCCAGTAGAGCCCGACAGAGCCCGACAGATCCCGACAGAGCCCGACAGGGCCCGACAGGGCCCGACAGAGCCCGACAGAGCCCGACAGGGCCCGACAGGGCCCGACAGAGCCCGACAGGGCCCGACAGGGCCCAGTAGAGCCCGACAGAGCCCGACAGAGCCCGACAGGGCCCGACAGGGCCCGACAGAGCCCGACAGAGCCCGACAGAGCCCGACAGGGCCCGACAGAGCCCAGTAGAGCCCGACAGAGCCCGACAGAGCCCGACAGAGCCCGACAGGGCCCGACAGGGCCCGACAGGGCCCAGTAGAGCCCGACAGAGCCCGACAGAGCCCGACAGAGCCCGACAGGGCCCGACAGGGCCCGACAGGGCCCGACAGGGCCCGACAGAGCCCGACAGGGCCCGACAGAGCCCGACAGGGCCCGACAGAGCCCGACAGAGCCCGACAGAGCCCGACAGGGCACGACAGAGCCCGACAGAGCCCGACAGAGCCCGACAGAGCCCGACAGGGCCCGACAGGGCCCGACAGAGCCCGACAGGGCCCGACAGAGCCCGACAGAGACCGACAGAGCCCGACAGGGCCCAGTAGAGCCCGACAGAGCCCGACAGAGCCCGACAGGGCCCGACAGAACCCGACAGAGCCCGACAGAGCCCGACAGGGCCCGACAGGGCCCAGTAGAGCCCGATAGAGCCCGACAGAGCCCGACAGAGCCCGACAGGGCCCGACAGGGCCCGACAGGGCCCAGTAGAGCCCGAGAGAGCCCGACAGAGCCCGACAGAACCCGTCAGAGCCCGACAGAGCCCGACAGAGTTCGACAGAGCCCGACAGAGCCCGACAGAGCCCGACAGGGCCCAGTAGAGCCCGACAGAGCCCGACAGAGCCCGACAGAGCCCGACAGAGCCCGACAGAGCCCGACAGAGACCGACAGGGCCCGACAGAGCCCGACAGAGCCCGACAGGGCCCGGCAGGGCCCAGTAGAGCCCGACAGAGCCCGACAGGGCCCGACAGAGCCCGACAGAGCCCGACAGAGCCCGACAGAGCCCGACATGGCCCGACAGAGCCCGACAGAGCCCGACAGAGCCCGACAGGGCCCGACAGGGCCCAGTAGAGCCCGACAGAGCCCGACAGAGCCCGACAGAACCCGACAGGGCCCAGTAGAGCCCGACAGAGCCCGACAGAGCCCGACAGAGCCCGACAGGGCCCGACAGAGCCCGACAGAGCCCGACAGAGCCCAGTAGAGCCCGACAGAGCCCGACAGAGCCCGACAGAGCCCGACAGGGCCCGACAGAGCCCGACAGAGCCTGACAGAGCCCGACAGGGCCCGACAGGGCCCAGTAGAGCCCGACAGAGCCCGACAGGGCCCGACAGAGTTCGACAGAGCCCGACAGAGCCCGACAGAGCCCGACAGGGCCCAGTAGAGCCCGACAGAGCCCGACAGAGCCCGACAGAGCCCGACAGGGCCCGACAGGGCCCAATAGAGCCCGACAGAGCCCGACAGAGCCCGACAGAGCCCGACAGGGCCCGACAGGGCCCAGTAGAGCCCGACAGAGCCCGACAGAGCCCGACAGAGCCGGACAGAGCCCAGTAGAGCCCGACAGAGCCCGACAGAGCCCGAAAGAGCCCAGTAGAGCCCGAGAGAGCCCGACAGGGCCCGACAGGGCCCGACAGGGCCCAGTAGAGCCCGACAGAGCCCGACAGAGCCCAGTAGAGACCAGTAGTGCCCGACAGAGCCCGACAGAGCCCGACAGAGCCCGACAGGGCCCGACAGAGCCCGACAGAGCCCGACAGGGCCCGACAGGGCCCGACAGGGCCCAGTAGAGCCCGACAGAGCCCGACAGAGCCCAGTAGAGCCCAGTAGAGCCCGACAGGGCCCGACAGGGCCCGACAGGGCCCAGTAGAGCCCGACAGAGCCCGACAGAGCCTGACAGAGCCCGACAGGGACCGACAGGGCGCGACAGAGCCCGACAGAGCCTGACAGGGCCCAGTAGAGCCCGACAGAGCCCGACAGAGCCCGACAGAGCCCGACAGGGCCCAGTAGAGCCCGACAGAGCCCGACAGATCCCGACAGAGCCCGACAGGGCCCGACAGGGCCCGACAGAGCCCGACAGGGCCCGACAGGGCCCGACAGGGCCCGACAGAGCCCGACAGAGCCCGACAGGGCCCAGTAGAGCCCGACAGAGCCCGACAGAGCCCGACAGGGCCCGACAGAGCCCGACAGAGCCCGACAGAGCCCGACAGGGCCCGACAGGGCCCGACAGGGCCCAGTAGAGCCCGACAGAGCCCGACAGGGCCCGACAGAGCCCGACAGGGCCCGACAGGGCCCGACAGGGCCCAGTAGAGCCCGACAGAGCCCGACAGAGCCTGACAGAGCCCGACAGGGCCCGACAGAGCCCGACAGGGCCCGACAGAGCCCGACAGAGCCCGAAAGGGCCCGACAGGGCCCAACAGAGCCCGACAGGGCCCGACAGAGCCCGACAGAGCCCGACAGGGCACGACAGAGCCCGACAGAGCCCGACAGGGCCCGACAGAGCCCGACAGAGCCCGACAGAGCCCGACAGAGCCCGACAGGGCCCGACAGAGCCCGACAGAGCCCGACAGGGCCCGACAGGGCCCAGTAGAGCCCGACAGAGCCCGACAGGGCCCGACAGAGCCCGACAGAGCCCGACAGAGCCCGACAGGGCCCGACAGAGCCCGACAGAGCCCGACAGAGCCCGACAGAGCCCGACAGAGCCCGACAGAGCCCGAGAGAGCTCGACAGGGCCCGACAGAGCCCAACAGAGCCCAACAGGGCCCGACAGGGCCCGACAGAGCCCGACAGGGCCCGACAGAGCCCGACAGAACCCGACAGAGCCCGACAGGGCCCGACAGAGCCCGACAGAGCCCGACAGGGACCAGTAGAGCCCGACAGAGCCCGACAGAGCCCGACAGATCCCAACAGAGCCCGACAGAGCCCAGTAGAGCCCGACAGAGCCCGACAGAGCCCGACATAGCCCGACAGGGCCCGACAGGGCCCGACAGGGCCCGACAGAGCCCGACAGAGCCCGACAGGGCCCAGTAGAGCCCGACAGAGCCCGACAGAGCCCGACAGGGCCCGACAGGGCCCGACAGAGCCCGACAGGGCCCAGTAGAGCCCGACAGAGCCCGACAGAGCCCGACAGGGCCCGACAGGGCCCAGTAGAGCCCGACAGGGCCTGACAGGGCCCGACAGAGCCCAGTAGAGCCCGACAGAGCCCGACAGAGCCCGACAGAGCCCGACAGAACCCGACAGAGGCCGACAGAGCCCAGTAGAGCCCGACAGAGCCCGACAGAGCCCGACAGAGCCCGACAGAGCCCGACAGGGCCCGACAGGGCCCAGTAGAGCCCGACAGAGCCCGACAGAGCCCGACAGAGCCCGACAGAGCCCGACAGGGCCCGACAGGGCCCGACAGAGCCCGACAGGGCACGACAGAGCCCGACAGAGCCCGACAGGGCCCGACAGGGCCCGACAGGGCCCGACAGAGCCCGACAGAGCCCGACAGAGCCCGACAGAACCCGACAGAGCCCGACAGAGCCCGACAGAGCCCAGTAGAGCCCAGTAGAGCCCGACAGAGCCCGACAGAGCCCGACAGAGCCCGACAGAGCCCGACAGAGCCCGACAGGGCCCAGTAGAGCCCGACAGAGCCCGACAGAGCCCGACACAGCCCAGTAGAGCCCGAAAGAGCCCGACAGAGCCCGACAGAGCCCGACAGGGCCCGACAGAGCCCGACAGGGCCCGACAGGGCCCGACAGAGCCCGACAGAGCCCGACAGAGCCCGACAGAGCCCGACAGGGCCCGACAGGGCCCGACAGGGCCCGACAGAGCCCGACAGGGCCCGACAGGGCCCGACAGAGCCCGACAGCGCCCAGTAGAGCCCGACAGGGCCCGACAGAGCCCAGTAGAGCCCGACAGAGCCCGACAGAGCCCGACAAAACCCGACAGAGCCCGACAGAGTCCAGTAGAGCCCGACAGAGCCCGACAGAGCCCGACAGGGCCCAGTAGAGCCCGACAGAGCCCGACAGAGCCCGACAGAGCCCGACAGGGCCCAGAAGAGCCCGACAGAGCTCGACAGAGCCCGACAGATCCCGTCAGAACCCGACAGAGCCCGACAGAGCCCGACAGAGCCTGACAGGGCCCGACAGAGCCCGACAGAGCCCGACAGGGCCCAGTAGAGACCGACAGAGCCCGACAGAGCCCAGTAGAGCCCAGTAGAGCCCGACAGAGCCCGACAGAGCCCGACAGAGCCCGACAGAGCCCGACAGAGCCCGACAGAGACCAGTTGAGCCCGACAGAGCCCGACAGAGCCCGACAGGGCCCGACAGGCCCCGACAGAGCCCGACAGGGCCCTGTAGAGCCCGACAGAGCCCGACAGGGCCCGACAGGGCCCGACAGGGCCCGACAGAGCCCGACAGGGCCCGACAGGGCCCGACAGAGCCCAGTAGAGCCCGACAGAGCCCGACAGAGCCCGACAGAGCCCGACAGGGCCCGACAGGGCCCAGTAGAGCCCGACAGAGCCCGACAGAGCCCGACAGAGCCCGACAGAGCCCGACAGGGCCCGACAGAGCTCGAAAGAGCCCGACAGGGCCCGAGAGGGCCCAGTAGAGCCCGACAGAGCCCGACAGAGCCCGACAGAACCCGTCAGAGCCCGACAGAGCCCGACAGAGCCCGACAGGGCCCAGTAGAGCCCCACAGAGCCCGACAGAGCCCGACAGAGACCAACAGGGCCCGACAGAGCCTGACAGAGCCCGACAGAGCCCGACAGGGCCCGACAGAGCCCGACAGGGCCCGACAGGGCCCAGTAGAGCCCGACAGAGCCCGACAGGGCCCGACAGAGCCCGACAGAGCCCGACATGGCCCGACAGAGCCCGACATGGCCCGACAGAGCCCGACAGAGCCCGACAGGGCCCGACAGGGCCCAGTAGAGCCCGACAGAGCCCGACAGAGCCCGACAGAACCCGACAGGGCCCAGTAGAGCCCTACAGAGCCCGACAGAGCCCGACAGAGCCCGACAGGGCCCGACAGGGCCCGACAGAGCCCGACAGAGCCCGACAGGGCCCAGTAGAGCCCGACAGAGCCCGACAGAGCCCGACAGAGCCCGACAGGGCCCGACAGAGCCCGACAGAGCCCGACAGGGCCCGACAGGGCCCAGTAGAGCCCGACAGAGCCCGACAGGGCCCGACAGAGCCCGACAGAGCCCGACAGAGCCCGACAGAGCCCGACAGAGCACGACAGAGCCCGACAGAGCCCGACAGAGCCCGAGAGAGCTCGACAGGGCCCGACAGAGCCCAACAGAGCCCAACAGGGCCCGACAGGGCCCGACAGAGCCCGACAGGGCCCGACAGAGCCCGACAGAACCCGACAGAGCCCGACAGGGCCCGACAGAGCCCGACAGAGCCCGACAGGGACCAGTAGAGCCCGACAGAGCCCGACAGAGCCCGACAGATCCCAACAGAGCCCGACAGAGCCCAGTAGAGCCCGACAGAGCCCGACAGAGCCCGACATAGCCCGACAGGGCCCGACAGGGCCCGACAGGGCCCGACAGAGCCCGACAGAGCCCGACAGAGCCCGACAGGGCCCAGTAGAGCCCGACAGAGCCCGACAGAGCCCGACAGGGCCCGACAGGGCCCGACAGAGCCCGACAGGGCCCAGTAGAGCCCGACAGAGCCCGACAGAGCCCGACAGGGCCCGACAGGGCCCAGTAGAGCCCGACAGGGCCTGACAGGGCCCGACAGAGCCCAGTAGAGCCCGACAGAGCCCGACAGAGCCCGACAGAGCCCGACAGAACCCGACAGAGGCCGACAGAGCCCAGTAGAGCCCGACAGAGCCCGACAGAGCCCGACAGAGCCCGACAGAGCCCGACAGGGCCCGACAGGGCCCAGTAGAGCCCGACAGAGCCCGACAGAGCCCGACAGAGCCCGACAGAGCCCGAGAGGGCCCGACAGGGCCCAGTAGAGCCAGACAGAGCCCGACAGAGCCCGACAGAACCCAACAGAGCCCGACAGAGCCCGACAGAGCCCGACAGGGCCCGACAGGGCCCGACAGGGCCCAGTAGAGCCCGACAGAGCCCGACAGAGCCCAGTAGAGCCCGACAGAGCCCGACAGAGCCCGACAGAGCCCGACAGAACCCGACAGAGCCCGACAGAGACCAGTTGAGCCCGACAGAGCCCGACAGAGCCCGACAGAGCCCGACAGGGCCCGACAGGGCCCGACAGGGCCCAGTAGAGCCCGACAGAGCCCGATAGAGCCCGACAGAGCCCGACAGAGCCCGACAGGGCCCAGTAGAGCCCGACAGAGCCCGACAGAGCCCGACAGAGCCCGACAGGGCACGACAGAGCCCGACAGAGCCCAGTAGAGCCCGACAGAGCCCGACAGAGCCCGACAGAGCCCAACAGAGCCCGACAGGGCCCAGTAGAGCCCAGTAGAGCCCGACAGAGCCCGACAGGGCCCGACAGAGCGCGACAGAGCCCGACAGAGCCCGACAGGGCCCGACAGAGCCTGACAGAGCTCGACAGGGTCCAGTAGAGCCCGACAGAGCCCGACAGAGCCTGACAGAGCCCGAAAGAGCCCAGTAGAGCCCGAGAGAGCCCGACAGGGCCCGACAGGGCCCGACAGGGCCCAGTAGAGCCCGACAGAGCCCGACAGAGCCCAGTAGAGACCAGTAGTGCCCGACAGAGCCCGACAGAGCCCGACAGAGCCCGACAGGGCCCGACAGAGCCCGACAGAGCCCGACAGGGCCCGACAGGGCCCGACAGGGCCCAGTAGAGCCCGACAGAGCCCGACAGAGCCCAGTAGAGCCCAGTAGAGCCCGACAGGGCCCGACAGGGCCCGACAGGGCCCAGTAGAGCCCGACAGAGCCCGACAGAGCCTGACAGAGCCCGACAGGGACCGACAGGGCGCGACAGAGCCCGACAGAGCCTGACAGGGCCCAGTAGAGCCCGACAGAGCCCGACAGAGCCCGACAGAGCCCGACAGGGCCCAGTAGAGCCCGACAGAGCCCGACAGATCCCGACAGAGCCCGACAGGGCCCGACAGGGCCCGACAGAGCCCGACAGGGCCCGACAGGGCCCGACAGGGCCCGACAGGGCCCGACAGAGCCCGACAGGGCCCAGTAGAGCCCGACAGAGCCCGACAGAGCCCGACAGGGCCCGACAGGGCCCGACAGAGCCCGACAGAGCCCGACAGGGCCCGACAGGGCCCGACAGGGCCCGACAGAGCCCGACAGAGCCCGACAGGGCCCGACAGAGCCCGACAGGGCCCGACAGGGCCCGACAGGGCCCAGTAGAGCCCGACAGAGCCCGACAGAGCCGGACAGAGCCCGACAGGGCCCGACAGAGCCCGACAGGGCCCGACAGAGCCCGACAGAGCCCGAAAGGGCCCGACAGGGCCCGACAGAGCCCGACAGGGCCCGACAGAGCCCGACAGAGCCCGACAGGGCACGACAGAGCCCGACAGAGCCCGACAGGGCCCGACAGAGCCCGACAGAGCCCGACAGAGCCCGACAGAGCCCGACAGGGCCCGACAGGGCCCGACAGAGCCCGACAGGGCACGACAGAGCCCGACAGAGCCCGACAGGGCCCGACAGGGCCCGACAGGGCCCGACAGAGCCCGACAGAGCCCGACAGAACCCGACAGAGCCCGACAGAGCCCGACAGAGCCCAGTAGAGCCCAGTAGAGCCCGACAGAGCCCGACAGAGCCCGACAGAGCCCGACAGAGCCCGACAGGGCCCAGTAGAGCCCAACAGAGCCCGACAGAGCCCGACAGAGCCCGACAGGGCCCGACAGGGCCCGACAGAGCCCGACAGGGCCCGACAGGGCCCAGTAGAGCCCGACAGAGCCCGAGAGGGCCCGACAGAGCCCGACAGAGCCCGACAGAGCCCGACAGAGCCCGACAGAACCCGACAGAGCCCGACAGAGCCCGACAGAGCCCAGTAGAGCCCAGTAGAGCCCGACAGAGCCCGACAGAGCCCGACAGAGCCCGACAGAGCCCGACAGAGCCCGACAGAGCCCGACAGGGCCCGACAGGGCCCAGTAGAGCCCGACAGAGCCCGACAGAGCCCGACACAGCCCATTAGAGCCCGAAAGAGCCCGACAGAGCCCGACAGAGCCCGACAGGGCCCGACAGAGCCCGACAGGGCCCGACAGGGCCCGACAGAGCCCGACAGAGCCCGACAGAGCCCGACAGAGCCCGACAGGGCCCGACAGGGCCCGACAGGGCCCGACAGAGCCCGACAGGGCCCGACAGGGCCCGACAGAGCCCGACAGCGCCCAGTAGAGCCCGACAGGGCCCGACAGAGCCCAGTAGAGCCCGACAGAGCCCGACAGAGCCCGACAAAACCCGACAGAGCCCGACAGAGTCCAGTAGAGCCCGACAGAGCCCGACAGAGCCCGACAGGGCCCAGTAGAGCCCGACAGAGCCCGACAGAGCCCGACAGAGCCCGACAGGGCCCAGAAGAGCCCGACAGAGCTCGACAGAGCCCGACAGATCCCGTCAGAACCCGACAGAGCCCGACAGAGCCCGACAGAGCCTGACAGGGCCCGACAGAGCCCGACAGAGCCCGACAGGGCCCAGTAGAGACCGACAGAGCCCGACAGAGCCCAGTAGAGCCCAGTAGAGCCCGACAGAGCCCGACAGAGCCCGACAGAGCCCGACAGAGCCCGACAGAGCCCGACAGAGACCAGTTGAGCCCGACAGAGCCCGACAGAGCCCGACAGGGCCCGACAGGCCCCGACAGAGCCCGACAGGGCCCTGTAGAGCCCGACAGAGCCCGACAGGGCCCGACAGGGCCCGACAGGGCCCGACAGAGCCCGACAGGGCCCGACAGGGCCCGACAGAGCCCAGTAGAGCCCGACAGAGCCCGACAGAGCCCGACAGAGCCCGACAGGGCCCGACAGGGCCCGACAGGGCCCAGTAGAGCCCGACAGAGCCCGACAGAGCCCGACAGAGCCCGACAGAGCCCGACAGAGCCCGACAGGGCCCGACAGAGCTCGACAGAGCCCGACAGGGCCCGAGAGGGCCCAGTAGAGCCCGACAGAGCCCGACAGAGCCCGACAGAACCCGTCAGAGCCCGACAGAGCCCGACAGAGCCCGACAGAGCCCGACAGGGCCCAGTAGAGCCCCACAGAGCCCGACAGAGCCCGACAGAGACCAACAGGGCCCGACAGAGCCTGACAGAGCCCGACAGAGCCCGACAGGGCCCGACAGAGCCCGACAGGGCCCGACAGGGCCCAGTAGAGCCCGACAGAGCCCGACAGGGCCCGACAGAGCCCGACAGAGCCCGACATGGCCCGACAGAGCCCGACATGGCCCGACAGAGCCCGACAGAGCCCGACAGGGCCCGACAGGGCCCAGTAGAGCCCGACAGAGCCCGACAGAGCCCGACAGAACCCGACAGGGCCCAGTAGAGCCCGACAGAGCCCGACAGAGCCCGACAGAGCCCGACAGGGCCCGACAGGGCCCGACAGAGCCCGACAGAGCCCGACAGGGCCCAGTAGAGCCCGACAGAGCCCGACAGAGCCCGACAGAGCCCGACAGAGCCCGACAGGGCCCGACAGAGCCCGACAGAGCCCGACAGGGCCCGACAGGGCCCAGTAGAGCCCGACAGAGCCCGACAGGGCCCGACAGAGCCCGACAGAGCCCGACAGAGCCCGACAGAGCCCGACAGAGCCCGACAGAGCACGACAGAGCCCGACAGAGCCCGACAGAGCCCGAGAGAGCTCGACAGGGCCCGACAGAGCCCAACAGAGCCCAACAGGGCCCGACAGGGCCCGACAGAGCCCGACAGGGCCCGACAGAGCCCGACAGAACCCGACAGAGCCCGACAGGGCCCGACAGAGCCCGACAGAGCCCGACAGGGACCAGTAGAGCCCGACAGAGCCCGACAGAGCCCGACAGATCCCAACAGAGCCCGACAGAGCCCAGTAGAGCCCGACAGAGCCCGACAGAGCCCGACATAGCCCGACAGGGCCCGACAGGGCCCGACAGGGCCCGACAGAGCCCGACAGAGCCCGACAGAGCCCGACAGGGCCCAGTAGAGCCCGACAGAGCCCGACAGAGCCCGACAGGGCCCGACAGGGCCCGACAGAGCCCGACAGGGCCCAGTAGAGCCCGACAGAGCCCGACAGAGCCCGACAGGGCCCGACAGGGCCCAGTAGAGCCCGACAGGGCCTGACAGGGCCCGACAGAGCCCAGTAGAGCCCGACAGAGCCCGACAGAGCCCGACAGAGCCCGACAGAACCCGACAGAGGCCGACAGAGCCCAGTAGAGCCCGACAGAGCCCGACAGAGCCCGACAGAGCCCGACAGAGCCCGACAGGGCCCGACAGGGCCCAGTAGAGCCCGACAGAGCCCGACAGAGCCCGACAGAGCCCGACAGAGCCCGAGAGGGCCCGACAGGGCCCAGTAGAGCCAGACAGAGCCCGACAGAGCCCGACAGAACCCGACAGAGCCCGACAGAGCCCGACAGAGCCCGACAGGGCCCGACAGGGCCCGACAGGGCCCAGTAGAGCCCGACAGAGCCCGACAGAGCCCAGTAGAGCCCGACAGAGCCCGACAGAGCCCGACAGAGCCCGACAGAACCCGACAGAGCCCGACAGAGACCAGTTGAGCCCGACAGAGCCCGACAGAGCCCGACAGAGCCCGACAGGGCCCGACAGGGCCCAGTAGAGCCCGACAGAGCCCGATAGAGCCCGACAGAGCCCGACAGAGCCCGACAGCGCCCAGTAGAGCCCGACAGGGCCCGACAGAGCCCAGTAGAGCCCGACAGAGCCCGACAGAGCCCGACAAAACCCGACAGAGCCCGACAGAGTCCAGTAGAGCCCGACAGAGCCCGACAGAGCCCGACAGGGCCCAGTAGAGCCCGACAGAGCCCGACAGAGCCCGACAGAGCCCGACAGGGCCCAGAAGAGCCCGACAGAGCTCGACAGAGCCCGACAGATCCCGTCAGAACCCGACAGAGCCCGACAGAGCCCGACAGAGCCTGACAGGGCCCGACAGAGCCCGACAGAGCCCGACAGGGCCCAGTAGAGACCGACAGAGCCCGACAGAGCCCAGTAGAGCCCAGTAGAGCCCGACAGAGCCCGACAGAGCCCGACAGAGCCCGACAGAGCCCGACAGAGCCCGACAGAGACCAGTTGAGCCCGACAGAGCCCGACAGAGCCCGACAGGGCCCGACAGGCCCCGACAGAGCCCGACAGGGCCCTGTAGAGCCCGACAGAGCCCGACAGGGCCCGACAGGGCCCGACAGGGCCCGACAGAGCCCGACAGGGCCCGACAGGGCCCGACAGAGCCCAGTAGAGCCCGACAGAGCCCGACAGAGCCCGACAGAGCCCGACAGAGCCCGACAGGGCCCGACAGGGCCCAGTAGAGCCCGACAGAGCCCGACAGAGCCCGACAGAGCCCGACAGAGCCCGACAGGGCCCGACAGAGCTCGACAGAGCCCGACAGGGCCCGAGAGGGCCCAGTAGAGCCCGACAGAGCCCGACAGAGCCCGACAGAACCCATCAGAGCCCGACAGAGCCCGACAGAGCCCGACAGAGCCCGACAGGGCCCAGTAGAGCCCCACAGAGCCCGACAGAGCCCGACAGAGACCAACAGGGCCCGACAGAGCCTGACAGAGCCCGACAGAGCCCGACAGGGCCCGACAGAGCCCGACAGGGCCCGACAGGGCCCAGTAGAGCCCGACAGAGCCCGACAGGGCCCGACAGAGCCCGACAGAGCCCGACATGGCCCGACAGAGCCCGACATGGCCCGACAGAGCCCGACAGAGCCCGACAGGGCCCGACAGGGCCCAGTAGAGCCCGACAGAGCCCGACAGAGCCCGACAGAACCCGACAGGGCCCAGTAGAGCCCGACAGAGCCCGACAGAGCCCGACAGAGCCCGACAGGGCCCGACAGGGCCCGACAGAGCCCGACAGAGCCCGACAGGGCCCAGTAGAGCCCGACAGAGCCCGACAGAGCCCGACAGAGCCCGACAGAGCCCGACAGGGCCCGACAGAGCCCGACAGAGCCCGACAGGGCCCGACAGGGCCCAGTAGAGCCCGACAGAGCCCGACAGGGCCCGACAGAGCCCGACAGAGCCCGACAGAGCCCGACAGAGCCCGACAGAGCACGACAGAGCCCGACAGAGCCCGACAGAGCCCGAGAGAGCTCGACAGGGCCCGACAGAGCCCAACAGAGCCCAACAGGGCCCGACAGGGCCCGACAGAGCCCGACAGGGCCCGACAGAGCCCGACAGAACCCGACAGAGCCCGACAGGGCCCGACAGAGCCCGACCGAGCCCGACAGAGCCCAGTAGAGCCCGACAGAGCCCGACAGAGCCCGACAGAGCCCGACAGGGCCCGACAGAGCCCGACAGGGCCCGACAGGGCCCGACAGGGCCCGACAGAGCCCGACAGAGCCCGACAGAGCCCGACAGGGCCCGACAGGGCCCGACAGGGCCCGACAGAGCCCGACAGGGCCCGACAGGGCCCGACAGAGCCCGACAGCGCCCGGTAGAGCCCGACAGGGCCCGACAGAGCCCAGTAGAGCCCGACAGAGCCCGACAGAGCCCGACAAAACCCGACAGAGCCCGACAGAGTCCAGTAGAGCCCGACAGAGCCCGACAGAGCCCGACAGGGCCCAGTAGAGCCCGACAGAGCCCGACAGAGCCCGACAGAGCCCGACAGGGCCCAGAAGAGCCCGACAGAGCTCGACAGAGCCCGACAGATCCCGTCAGAACCCGACAGAGCCCGACAGAGCCCGACAGAGCCTGACAGGGCCCGACAGAGCCCGACAGAGCCCGACAGGGCCCAGTAGAGACCGACAGAGCCCGACAGAGCCCAGTAGAGCCCAGTAGAGCCCGACAGAGCCCGACAGAGCCCGACAGAGCCCGACAGAGCCCGACAGAGCCCGACAGAGCCCGACAGAGACCAGTTGAGCCCGACAGAGCCCGACAGAGCCCGACAGGGCCCGACAGGCCCCGACAGAGCCCGACAGGGCCCTGTAGAGCCCGACAGAGCCCGACAGGGCCCGACAGGGCCCGACAGGGCCCGACAGAGCCCGACAGGGCCCGACAGGGCCCGACAGAGCCCAGTAGAGCCCGACAGAGCCCGACAGAGCCCGACAGAGCCCGACAGAGCCCGACAGAGCCCGACAGAGCCCAGTAGAGCCCGACAGAGCCCGACAGAGCCCGACAGAGCCCGACAGAGCCCGACAGGGCCCGACAGAGCTCGACAGAGCCCGACAGGGCCCGAGAGGGCCCAGTAGAGCCCGACAGAGCCCGACAGAGACCGAGAGAACCCGTCAGAGCCCGACAGAGCCCGACAGAGCCCGACAGAGCCCGACAGGGCCCAGTAGAGCCCCACAGAGCCCGACAGAGCCCGACAGAGACCAACAGGGCCCGACAGAGCCTGACAGAGCCCGACAGAGCCCGACAGGGCCCGACAGAGCCCGACAGGGCCCGACAGGGCCCAGTAGAGCCCGACAGAGCCCGACAGGGCCCGACAGAGCCCGACAGAGCCCGACATGGCCCGACAGAGCCCGACATGGCCCGACAGAGCCCGACAGAGCCCGACAGGGCCCGACAGGGCCCAGTAGAGCCCGACAGAGCCCGACAGAGCCCGACAGAACCCGACAGGGCCCAGTAGAGCCCGACAGAGCCCGACAGAGCCCGACAGAGCCCGACAGGGCCCGACAGGGCCCGACAGAGCCCGACAGAGCCCGACAGGGCCCAGTAGAGCCCGACAGAGCCCGACAGAGCCCGACAGAGCCCGACAGAGCCCGACAGGGCCCGACAGATCCCGACAGGGCCCGACAGGGCCCAGTAGAGCCCGACAGAGCCCGACAGGGCCCGACAGAGCCCGACAGAGCCCGACAGAGCCCGACAGAGCCCGACAGAGCCCGACAGAGCACGACAGAGCCCGACAGAGCCCGACAGAGCCCGACAGAGCCCGAGAGAGCTCGACAGGGCCCGACAGAGCCCAACAGAGCCCAACAGGGCCCGACAGGGCCCGACAGAGCCCGACAGGGCCCGACAGAGCCCGACAGGGCCCGACAGAGCCCGACAGAGCCCGACAGGGACCAGTAGAGCCCGACAGAGCCCGACAGAGCCCGACAGATCCCAACAGAGCCCGACAGAGCCCAGTAGAGCCCGACAGAGCCCGACAGAGCCCGACATAGCCCGACAGGGCCCGACAGGGCCCGACAGGGCCCGACAGAGCCCGACAGAGCCCGACAGAGCCCGACAGGGCCCAGTAGAGCCCGACAGAGCCCGACAGAGCCCGACAGGGCCCGACAGAGCCCGACAGGGCCCAGTAGAGCCCGACAGAGCCCGACAGAGCCCGACAGGGCCCGACAGGGCCCAGTAGAGCCCGACAGGGCCTGACAGGGCCCGACAGAGCCCAGTAGAGCCCGACAGAGCCCGACAGAGCCTGACAGAGCCCGACAGAACCCGACAGAGGCCGACAGAGCCCCGTAGAGCCCGACAGAGCCCGACAGAGCCCGACAGAGCCCGACAGAGCCCGACAGGGCCCGACAGGGCCCAGTAGAGCCCGACAGAGCCCGACAGAGCCCGACAGAGCCCGACAGAGCCCGAGAGGGCCCGACAGGGCCCAGTAGAGCCAGACAGAGCCCGACAGAGCCCGACAGAACCCGACAGAGCCCGACAGAGCCCGACAGAGCCCGACAGGGCCCGACAGGGCCCGACAGGGCCCAGTAGAGCCCGACAGAGCCCGACAGAGCCCAGTAGAGCCCGACAGAGCCCGACAGAGCCCGACAGAGCCCGACAGAACCCGACAGAGCCCGACAGAGACCAGTTGAGCCCGACAGAGCCCGACAGAGCCCGACAGAGCCCGACAGGGCCCGACAGGGCCCAGTAGAGCCCGACAGAGCCCGATAGAGCCCGACAGAGCCCGACAGAGCCCGACAGGGCCCAGTAGAGCCCGACAGAGCCCGACAGAGCCCGACAGAGCCCGACAGGGCACGACAGAGCCCGACAGAGCCCAGTAGAGCCCGACAGAGCCCGACAGAGCCCGACAGAGCCCAACAGAGCCCGACAGGGCCCAGTAGAGCCCAGTAGAGCCCGACAGAGCCCGACAGGGCCCGACAGAGCGCGACAGAGCCCGACAGAGCCCGACAGGGCCCGACAGAGCCCGACAGAGCCCGACAGGGCCCAGTAGAGCCCGACAGAGCCCGACAGAGCCCGACAGAGCCCGACAGGGCCCAGAAGAGCCCGACAGAGCTCGACAGAGCCCGTCAGAACCCGGCAGAGCCCGACAGAGCCCGACAGAGCCCGACAGAGCCCGACAGAGCCCGACAGGGCCCAGTAGAGACCGACAGAGCCCGACAGAGCCCAGTAGAGCCCAGTAGAGCCCGACAGAGCCCGACAGAGCCCGACAGAGCCCGACAGAGCCCGACAGAGCCCGACAGAGACCAGTTGAGCCCGACAGAGCCCGACAGAGCCCGACAGGGCCCGACAGGCCCCGACAGAGCCCGACAGGGCCCTGTAGAGCCCGACAGAGCCCGACAGGGCCCGACAGGGCCCGACAGGGCCCGACAGAGCCCGACAGGGCCCGACAGGGCCCGACAGAGCCCAGTAGAGCCCGACAGAGCCCGACAGAGCCCGACAGAGCCCGACAGAGCCCGACAGGGCCCGACAGGGCCCAGTAGAGCCCGACAGAGCCCGACAGAGCCCGACAGAGCCCGACAGAGCCCGACAGGGCCCGACAGAGCTCGACAGAGCCCGACAGGGCCCGAGAGGGCCCAGTAGAGCCCGACAGAGCCCGACAGAGACCGACAGAACCCGTCAGAGCCCGACAGAGCCCGACAGAGCCCGACAGAGCCCGACAGGGCCCAGTAGAGCCCCACAGAGCCCGACAGAGCCCGACAGAGACCAACAGGGCCCGACAGAGCCTGACAGAGCCCGACAGAGCCCGACAGGGCCCGACAGAGCCCGACAGGGCCCGACAGGGCCCAGTAGAGCCCGACAGAGCCCGACAGGGCCCGACAGAGCCCGACAGAGCCCGACATGGCCCGACAGAGCCCGACAGAGCCCGACAGGGCCCGACAGGGCCCAGTAGAGCCCGACAGAGCCCGACAGAGCCCGACAGAACCCGACAGGGCCCAGTAGAGCCCGACAGAGCCCGACAGAGCCCGACAGAGCCCGACAGGGCCCGACAGGGCCCGACAGAGCCCGACAGAGCCCGACAGGGCCCAGTAGAGCCCGACAGAGCCCGACAGAGCCCGACAGAGCCCGACAGAGCCCGACAGGGCCCGACAGAGCCCGACAGAGCCCGACAGGGCCCGACAGGGCCCAGTAGAGCCCGACAGAGCCCGACAGGGCCCGACAGAGCCCGACAGAGCCCGACAGAGCCCGACAGAGCCCGACAGAGCCCGACAGAGCCCGACAGAGCCCGACAGAGCACGACAGAGCCCGACAGAGCCCGAGAGAGCTCGACAGGGCCCGACAGAGCCCAACAGAGCCCAACAGGGCCCGACAGGGCCCGACAGAGCCCGACAGGGCCCGACAGAGCCCGACAGAACCCGACAGAGCCCGACAGGGCCCGACAGAGCCCGACAGAGCCCGACAGGGACCAGTAGAGCCCGACAGAGCCCGACAGAGCCCGACAGATCCCAACAGAGCCCGACAGAGCCCAGTAGAGCCCGACAGAGCCCCACAGAGCCCGACATAGCCCGACAGGGCCCGACAGGGCCCGACAGGGCCCGACAGAGCCCGACAGAGCCCGACAGAGCCCGACAGGGCCCAGTAGAGCCCGACAGAGCCCGACAGAGCCCGACAGAGCCCGACAGGGCCCGACAGGGCCCGACAGAGCCCGACAGGGCCCAGTAGAGCCCGACAGAGCCCGACAGAGCCCGACAGGGCCCGACAGGGCCCAGTAGAGCCCGACAGGGCCTGACAGGGCCTGACAGAGCCCAGTAGAGCCCGACAGAGCCCGACAGAGCCCGACAGAGCCCGACAGAACCCGACAGAGGCCGACAGAGCCCAGTAGAGCCCGACAGAGCCCGACAGAGCCCGACAGAGCCCGACAGAGCCCGACAGGGCCCGACAGGGCCCAGTAGAGCCCGACAGAGCCCGACAGAGCCCGACAGAGCCCGACAGAGCCCAAGAGGGCCCGACAGGGCCCAGTAGAGCCAGACAGAGCCCGACAGAGCCCGACAGAACCCGACAGAGCCCGACAGAGCCCGACAGAGCCCGACAGGGCCCGACAGGGCCCGACAGGGCCCAGTAGAGCCCGACAGAGCCCGACAGAGCCCAGTAGAGCCCGACAGAGCCCGACAGAGCCCGACAGAGCCCGACAGAGCCCGACAGAACCCGACAGAGCCCGACAGAGACCAGTTGAGCCCGACAGAGCCCGACAGAGCCCGACAGAGCCCGACAGGGCCCGACAGGGCCCAGTAGAGCCCGACAGAGCCCGATAGAGCCCGACAGAGCCCGACAGAGCCCGACAGGGCCCAGTAGAGCCCGACAGAGCCCGACAGAGCCCGACAGAGCCCGACAGGGCACGACAGAGCCCGACAGAGCCCAGTAGAGCCCGACAGAGCCCGACAGAGCCCGACAGAGCCCAACAGAGCCCGACAGGGCCCAGTAGAGCCCAGTAGAGCCCGACAGAGCCCGACAGGGCCCGACAGAGCGCGACAGAGCCCGACAGAGCCCGACAGGGCCCGACAGAGCCTGACAGAGCTCGACAGGGTCCAGTAGAGCCCGACAGAGCCCGACAGAGCCTGACAGAGCCCGAAAGAGCCCAGTAGAGCCCGAGAGAGCCCGACAGGGCCCGACAGGGCCCGACAGGGCCCAGTAGAGCCCGACAGAGCCCGACAGAGCCCAGTAGAGACCAGTAGTGCCCGACAGAGCCCGACAGAGCCCGACAGAGCCCGACAGGGCCCGACAGAGCCCGACAGAGCCTGACAGGGCCCAGTAGAGCCCGACAGAGCCCGACAGAGCCCGACAGAGCCCGACAGGGCCCAGTAGAGCCCGACAGAGCCCGACAGATCCCGACAGAGCCCGACAGGGCCCGACAGGGCCCGACAGAGCCCGACAGGGCCCGACAGGGCCCGACAGGGCCCGACAGAGCCCGACAGAGCCCGACAGGGCCCAGTAGAGCCCGACAGAGCCCGACAGAGCCCGACAGGGCCCGACAGGGCCCGACAGAGCCCGACAGAGCCCGACAGGGCCCGACAGGGCCCGACAGAGCCCAGTAGAGCCCGACAGAGCCCGACAGGGCCCGACAGAGCCCGACAGGGCCCGACAGGGCCCGACAGGGCCCAGTAGAGCCCGACAGAGCCCGACAGAGCCGGACAGAGCCCGACAGGGCCCGACAGGGCCCGACAGAGCCCGACAGAGCCCGAAAGGGCCCGACAGGGCCCAACAGAGCCCGACAGGGCCCGACAGAGCCCGACAGAGCCCGACAGGGCACGACAGATCCCGACAGAGCCCGACAGGGCCCGACAGAGCCCGACAGAGCCCGACAGAGCCCGACAGAGCCCGACAGGGCCCGACAGGGCCCGACAGAGCCCGACAGGGCACGACAGAGCCCGACAGAGCCCGACAGGGCCCGACAGGGCCCGACAGAGCCCGACAGAGCCCGACAGAGCCCGACAGAACCCGACAGAGCCCGACAGAGCCCGACAGAGCCCAGTAGAGCCCAGTAGAGCCCGACAGAGCCCGACAGAGCCCGACAGAGCCCGACAGAGCCCGACAGAGC
The DNA here is from genome assembly GCF_036013445.1 of Caloenas nicobarica. NCBI lineage: Eukaryota > Metazoa > Chordata > Aves > Columbiformes > Columbidae > Caloenas > Caloenas nicobarica. Next base: position 42,662 of record NW_027017223.1, read on the forward strand.
CCGACAGAGCCCGACAGGGCCCAGTAGAGCCCAACAGAGCCCGACAGAGCCCGACAGAGCCCGACAGGGCCCGACAGGGCCCGACAGAGCCCGACAGGGCCCAGTAGAGCCCGACAGAGCCCGACAGAGCCCGACAGGGCCCGACAGGGCCCAGTAGAGCCCGACAGGGCCTGACAGGGCCCGACAGAGCCCAGTAGAGCCCGACAGAGCCCGACAGAGCCCGACAGAGCCCGACAGATCCCAACAGAGCCCGACAGAGCCCAGTAGAGCCCGACAGAGCCCGACAGAGCCCGACATAGCCCGACAGGGCCCGACAGGGCCCGACAGGGCCCGACAGGGCCCGACAGGGCCCGACAGAGCCCGACAGAGCCCGACAGAGCCCGACAGGGCCCAGTAGAGCCCGACAGAGCCCGACAGAGCCCGACAGAGCCCGACAGGGCCCGACAGGGCCCGACAGAGCCCGACAGGGCCCAGTAGAGCCCGACAGAGCCCGACAGAGCCCGACAGGGCCCGACAGGGCCCAGTAGAGCCCGACAGGGCCTGACAGGGCCCGACAGAGCCCAGTAGAGCCCGACAGAGCCCGACAGAGCCCGACAGAGCCCGACAGAACCCGACAGAGGCCGACAGAGCCCAGTAGAGCCCGACAGAGCCCGACAGAGCCCGACAGAGCCCGACAGAGCCCGACAGGGCCCGACAGGGCCCAGTAGAGCCCGACAGAGCCCGACAGAGCCCGACAGAGCCCGACAGAGCCCGAGAGGGCCCGACAGGGCCCAGTAGAGCCAGACAGAGCCCGACAGAGCCCGACAGAACCCGACAGAGCCCGACAGAGCCCGACAGAGCCCGACAGGGCCCGACAGGGCCCGACAGGGCCCAGTAGAGCCCGACAGAGCCCGACAGAGCCCAGTAGAGCCCGACAGAGCCCGACAGAGCCCGACAGAGCCCGACAGAACCCGACAGAGCCCGACAGAGACCAGTTGAGCCCGACAGAGCCCGACAGAGCCCGACAGAGCCCGACAGGGCCCGACAGGGCCCAGTAGAGCCCGACAGAGCCCGATAGAGCCCGACAGAGCCCGACAGAGCCCGACAGGGCCCAATAGAGCCCGACAGAGCCCGACAGAGCCCGACAGAGCCCGACAGGGCACGACAGAGCCCGACAGAGCCCAGTAGAGCCCGACAGAGCCCGACAGAGCCCGACAGAGCCCAACAGAGCCCGACAGGGCCCAGTAGAGCCCAGTAGAGCCCGACAGAGCCCGACAGGGCCCGACAGAGCGCGACAGAGCCCGACAGAGCCCGACAGGGCCCGACAGGGCCTGACAGAGCTCGACAGGGTCCAGTAGAGCCCGACAGAGCCCGACAGAGCCTGACAGAGCCCGAAAGAGCCCAGTAGAGCCCGAGAGAGCCCGACAGGGCCCGACAGGGCCCGACAGGGCCCAGTAGAGCCCGACAGAGCCCGACAGAGCCCAGTAGAGACCAGTAGTGCCCGACAGAGCCCGACAGAGCCCGACAGAGCCCGACAGGGCCCGACAGAGCCCGACAGAGCCCGACAGGGCCCGACAGGGCCCGACAGGGCCCAGTAGAGCCCGACAGAGCCCGACAGAGCCCAGTAGAGCCCAGTAGAGCCCGACAGGGCCCGACAGGGCCCGACAGGGCCCAGTAGAGCCCGACAGAGCCCGACAGAGCCTGACAGAGCCCGACAGGGACCGACAGGGCGCGACAGAGCCCGACAGAGCCTGACAGGGCCCAGTAGAGCCCGACAGAGCCCGACAGAGCCCGACAGAGCCCGACAGAGCCCGACAGAACCCGACAGAGCCCGACAGAGACCAGTTGAGCCCGACAGAGCCCGACAGAGCCCGACAGAGCCCGACAGGGCCCGACAGGGCCCAGTAGAGCCCGACAGAGCCCGATAGAGCCCGACAGAGCCCGACAGAGCCCGACAGGGCCCAGTAGAGCCCGACAGAGCCCGACAGAGCCCGACAGAGCCCGACAGGGCACGACAGAGCCCGACAGAGCCCAGTAGAGCCCGACAGAGCCCGACAGAGCCCGACAGAGCCCAACAGAGCCCGACAGGGCCCAGTAGAGCCCAGTAGAGCCCGACAGAGCCCGACAGGGCCCGACAGAGCGCGACAGAGCCCGACAGAGCCCGACAGGGCCCGACAGAGCCTGACAGAGCTCGACAGGGTCCAGTAGAGCCCGACAGAGCCCGACAGAGCCTGACAGAGCCCGAAAGAGCCCAGTAGAGCCCGAGAGAGCCCGACAGGGCCCGACAGGGCCCGACAGGGCCCAGTAGAGCCCGACAGAGCCCGACAGAGCCCAGTAGAGACCAGTAGTGCCCGACAGAGCCCGACAGAGCCCGACAGAGCCCGACAGGGCCCGACAGAGCCCGACAGAGCCTGACAGGGCCCAGTAGAGCCCGACAGAGCCCGACAGAGCCCGACAGAGCCCGACAGGGCCCAGTAGAGCCCGACAGAGCCCGACAGATCCCGACAGAGCCCGACAGGGCCCGACAGGGCCCGACAGAGCCCGACAGGGCCCGACAGGGCCCGACAGGGCCCGACAGAGCCCGACAGAGCCCGACAGGGCCCAGTAGAGCCCGACAGAGCCCGACAGAGCCCGACAGGGCCCGACAGGGCCCGACAGAGCCCGACAGAGCCCGACAGGGCCCGACAGGGCCCGACAGAGCCCAGTAGAGCCCGACAGAGCCCGACAGGGCCCGACAGAGCCCGACAGGGCCCGACAGGGCCCGACAGGGCCCAGTAGAGCCCGACAGAGCCCGACAGAGCCGGACAGAGCCCGACAGGGCCCGACAGGGCCCGACAGAGCCCGACAGAGCCCGAAAGGGCCCGACAGGGCCCAACAGAGCCCGACAGGGCCCGACAGAGCCCGACAGAGCCCGACAGGGCACGACAGATCCCGACAGAGCCCGACAGGGCCCGACAGAGCCCGACAGAGCCCGACAGAGCCCGACAGAGCCCGACAGAGCCCGACAGGGCCCGACAGGGCCCGACAGAGCCCGACAGGGCACGACAGAGCCCGACAGAGCCCGACAGGGCCCGACAGGGCCCGACAGAGCCCGACAGAGCCCGACAGAGCCCGACAGAACCCGACAGAGCCCGACAGAGCCCGACAGAGCCCAGTAGAGCCCAGTAGAGCCCGACAGAGCCCGACAGAGCCCGACAGAGCCCGACAGAGCCCGACAGAGCCCGACAGGGCCCAGTAGAGCCCAACAGAGCCCGACAGAGCCCGACAGAGCCCGACAGGGCCCGACAGGGCCCGACAGAGCCCGACAGGGCCCAGTAGAGCCCGACAGAGCCCGACAGAGCCCGACAGGGCCCGACAGGGCCCAGTAGAGCCCGACAGGGCCTGACAGGGCCCGACAGAGCCCAGTAGAGCCCGACAGAGCCCGACAGAGCCCGACAGAGCCCGACAGATCCCAACAGAGCCCGACAGAGCCCAGTAGAGCCCGACAGAGCCCGACAGAGCCCGACATAGCCCGACAGGGCCCGACAGGGCCCGACAGGGCCCGACAGAGCCCGACAGAGCCCGACAGAGCCCGACAGGGCCCAGTAGAGCCCGACAGAGCCCGACAGAGCCCGACAGAGCCCGACAGGGCCCGACAGGGCCCGACAGAGCCCGACAGAGCCCAGTAGAGCCCGACAGAGCCCGACAGAGCCCGACAGGGCCCGACAGGGCCCAGTAGAGCCCGACAGGGCCTGACAGGGCCCGACAGAGCCCAGTAGAGCCCGACAGAGCCCGACAGAGCCCGACAGAGCCCGACAGAACCCGACAGAGGCCGACAGAGCCCAGTAGAGCCCGACAGAGCCCGACAGAGCCCGACAGAGCCCGACAGGGCCCGACAGGGCCCAGTAGAGCCCGACAGAGCCCGACAGAGCCCGACAGAGCCCGACAGAGCCCGAGAGGGCCCGACAGGGCCCAGTAGAGCCAGACAGAGCCCGACAGAGCCCGACAGAACCCGACAGAGCCCGACAGAGCCCGACAGAGCCCGACAGGGCCCGACAGGGCCCGACAGGGCCCAGTAGAGCCCGACAGAGCCCGACAGAGCCCAGTAGAGCCCGACAGAGCCCGACAGAGCCCGACAGAGCCCGACAGAACCCGACAGAGCCCGACAGAGACCAGTTGAGCCCGACAGAGCCCGACAGAGCCCGACAGAGCCCGACAGGGCCCGACAGGGCCCAGTAGAGCCCGACAGAGCCCGATAGAGCCCGACAGAGCCCGACAGAGCCCGACAGGGCCCAATAGAGCCCGACAGAGCCCGACAGAGCCCGACAGAGCCCGACAGGGCACGACAGAGCCCGACAGAGCCCAGTAGAGCCCGACAGAGCCCGACAGAGCCCGACAGAGCCCGACAGAGCCCGACAGGGCCCAGTAGAGCCCAGTAGAGCCCGACAGAGCCCGACAGGGCCCGACAGAGCGCGACAGAGCCCGACAGAGCCCGACAGGGCCCGACAGGGCCTGACAGAGCTCGACAGGGTCCAGTAGAGCCCGACAGAGCCCGACAGAGCCTGACAGAGCCCGAAAGAGCCCAGTAGAGCCCGAGAGAGCCCGACAGGGCCCGACAGGGCCCGACAGGGCCCAGTAGAGCCCGACAGAGCCCGACAGAGCCCAGTAGAGACCAGTAGTGCCCGACAGAGCCCGACAGAGCCCGACAGAGCCCGACAGGGCCCGACAGAGCCCGACAGAGCCCGACAGGGCCCGACAGGGCCCGACAGGGCCCAGTAGAGCCCGACAGAGCCCGACAGAGCCCAGTAGAGCCCAGTAGAGCCCGACAGGGCCCGACAGGGCCCGACAGGGCCCAGTAGAGCCCGACAGAGCCCGACAGAGCCTGACAGAGCCCGACAGGGACCGACAGGGCGCGACAGAGCCCGACAGAGCCTGACAGGGCCCAGTAGAGCCCGACAGAGCCCGACAGGGCCCGACAGGGCCCAGTAGAGCCCGACAGGGCCTGACAGGGCCCGACAGAGCCCAGTAGAGCCCGACAGAGCCCGACAGAGCCCGACAGTGCCCGACAGAACCCGACAGAGGCCGACAGAGCCCAGTAGAGCCCGACAGAGCCCGACAGAGCCCGACAGAGCCCGACAGAGCCCGACAGAGCCCGACAGGGCCCGACAGGGCCCAGTAGAGCCCGACAGAGCCCGACAGAGCCCGACAGAGCCCGACAGAGCCCGAGAGGGCCCGACAGGGCCCAGTAGAGCCAGACAGAGCCCGACAGAGCCCGACAGAACCCGACAGAGCCCGACAGAGCCCGACAGGGCCCGACAGGGCCCGACAGGGCCCAGTAGAGCCCGACAGAGCCCGACAGAGCCCAGTAGAGCCCGACAGAGCCCGACAGAGCCCGACAGAGCCCGACAGAGCCCGACAGAACCCGACAGAGCCCGACAGAGACCAGTTGAGCCCGACAGAGCCCGACAGAGCCCGACAGAGCCCGACAGAGCCCGACAGGGCCCGACAGGGCCCAGTAGAGCCCGACAGAGCCCGATAGAGCCCGACAGAGCCCGACAGAGCCCGACAGGGCCCAGTAGAGCCCGACAGAGCCCGACAGAGCCCGACAGAGCCCGACAGGGCACGACAGAGCCCGACAGAGCCCAGTAGAGCCCGACAGAGCCCGACAGAGCCCGACAGAGCCCAACAGAGCCCGACAGGGCCCAGTAGAGCCCAGTAGAGCCCGACAGAGCCCGACAGGGCCCGACAGAGCGCGACAGAGCCCGACAGAGCCCGACAGGGCCCGACAGAGCCTGACAGAGCTCGACAGGGTCCAGTAGAGCCCGACAGAGCCCGACAGAGCCTGACAGGGCCCGACAGAGCGCGACAGAGCCCGACAGAGCCCGACAGGGCCCAGTAGAGCCCAGTAGAGCCCGACAGAGCCCGACAGGGCCCGACAGAGCGCGACAGAGCCCGACAGAGCCCGACAGGGCCCGACAGAGCCTGACAGAGCTCGACAGGGTCCAGTAGAGCCCGACAGAGCCCGACAGAGCCTGACAGAGCCCGAAAGAGCCCAGTAGAGCCCGAGAGAGCCCGACAGGGCCCGACAGAGCCCGACAGAGCCCAACAGAGCCCGACAGGGCCCAGTAGAGCCCAGTAGAGCCCGACAGAGCCCGACAGGGCCCGACAGAGCGCGACAGAGCCCGACAGAGCCCGACAGGGCCCGACAGAGCCCGACAGAGCCCGACAGGGCCCAGTAGAGCCCGACAGAGCCCGACAGAGCCCGACAGAGCCCGACAGGGCCCAGAAGAGCCCGACAGAGCTCGACAGAGCCCGTCAGAACCCGGCAGAGCCCGACAGAGCCCGACAGAGCCCGACAGAGCCCGACAGAGCCCGACAGGGCCCAGTAGAGACCGACAGAGCCCGACAGAGCCCAGTAGAGCCCAGTAGAGCCCGACAGAGCCCGACAGAGCCCGACAGAGCCCGACAGAGCCCGACAGAGACCAGTTGAGCCCGACAGAGCCCGACAGAGCCCGACAGGGCCCGACAGGCCCCGACAGAGCCCGACAGGGCCCTGTAGAGCCCGACAGAGCCCGACAGGGCCCGACAGGGCCCGACAGGGCCCGACAGAGCCCGACAGGGCCCGACAGGGCCCGACAGAGCCCAGTAGAGCCCGACAGAGCCCGACAGAGCCCGACAGAGCCCGACAGAGCCCGACAGGGCCCGACAGGGCCCAGTAGAGCCCGACAGAGCCCGACAGAGCCCGACAGAGCCCGACAGAGCCCGACAGGGCCCGACAGAGCTCGACAGAGCCCGACAGGGCCCGAGAGGGCCCAGTAGAGCCCGACAGAGCCCGACAGAGACCGACAGAACCCGTCAGAGCCCGACAGAGCCCGACAGAGCCCGACAGAGCCCGACAGGGCCCAGTAGAGCCCCACAGAGCCCGACAGAGCCCGACAGAGACCAACAGGGCCCGACAGAGCCTGACAGAGCCCGACAGAGCCCGACAGGGCCCGACAGAGCCCGACAGGGCCCGACAGGGCCCAGTAGAGCCCGACAGAGCCCGACAGGGCCCGACAGAGCCCGACAGAGCCCGACATGGCCCGACAGAGCCCGACAGAGCCCGACAGGGCCCGACAGGGCCCAGTAGAGCCCGACAGAGCCCGACAGAGCCCGACAGAACCCGACAGGGCCCAGTAGAGCCCGACAGAGCCCGACAGAGCCCGACAGAGCCCGACAGGGCCCGACAGGGCCCGACAGAGCCCGACAGAGCCCGACAGGGCCCAGTAGAGCCCGACAGAGCCCGACAGAGCCCGACAGAGCCCGACAGAGCCCGACAGGGCCCGACAGAGCCCGACAGAGCCCGACAGGGCCCGACAGGGCCCAGTAGAGCCCGACAGAGCCCGACAGGGCCCGACAGAGCCCGACAGAGCCCGACAGAGCCCGACAGAGCCCGACAGAGCCCGACAGAGCCCGACAGAGCACGACAGAGCCCGACAGAGCCCGAGAGAGCTCGACAGGGCCCGACAGAGCCCAACAGAGCCCAACAGGGCCCGACAGGGCCCGACAGAGCCCGACAGGGCCCGACAGAGCCCGACAGAACCCGACAGAGCCCGACAGGGCCCGACAGAGCCCGACAGAGCCCGACAGGGACCAGTAGAGCCCGACAGAGCCCGACAGAGCCCGACAGATCCCAACAGAGCCCGACAGAGCCCAGTAGAGCCCGACAGAGCCCCACAGAGCCCGACATAGCCCGACAGGGCCCGACAGGGCCCGACAGGGCCCGACAGAGCCCGACAGAGCCCGACAGAGCCCGACAGGGCCCAGTAGAGCCCGACAGAGCCCGACAGAGCCCGACAGAGCCCGACAGGGCCCGACAGGGCCCGACAGAGCCCGACAGGGCCCAGTAGAGCCCGACAGAGCCCGACAGAGCCCGACAGGGCCCGACAGGGCCCAGTAGAGCCCGACAGGGCCTGACAGGGCCTGACAGAGCCCAGTAGAGCCCGACAGAGCCCGACAGAGCCCGACAGAGCCCGACAGAACCCGACAGAACCCGACAGAGGCCGACAGAGCCCAGTAGAGCCCGACAGAGCCCGACAGAGCCCGACAGAGCCCGACAGAGCCCGACAGGGCCCGACAGGGCCCAGTAGAGCCCGACAGAGCCCGACAGAGCCCGACAGAGCCCGACAGAGCCCAAGAGGGCCCGACAGGGCCCAGTAGAGCCAGACAGACCCCGACAGAGCCCGACAGAACCCGACAGAGCCCGACAGAGCCCGACAGAGCCCGACAGGGCCCGACAGGGCCCGACAGGGCCCAGTAGAGCCCGACAGAGCCCGACAGAGCCCAGTAGAGCCCGACAGAGCCCGACAGAGCCCGACAGAGCCCGACAGAGCCCGACAGAACCCGACAGAGCCCGACAGAGACCAGTTGAGCCCGACAGAGCCCGACAGAGCCCGACAGAGCCCGACAGGGCCCGACAGGGCCCAGTAGAGCCCGACAGAGCCCGATAGAGCCCGACAGAGCCCGACAGAGCCCGACAGGGCCCAGTAGAGCCCGACAGAGCCCGACAGAGCCCGACAGAGCCCGACAGGGCACGACAGAGCCCGACAGAGCCCAGTAGAGCCCGACAGAGCCCGACAGAGCCCGACAGAGCCCAACAGAGCCCGACAGGGCCCAGTAGAGCCCAGTAGAGCCCGACAGAGCCCGACAGGGCCCGACAGAGCGCGACAGAGCCCGACAGAGCCCGACAGGGCCCGACAGAGCCTGACAGAGCTCGACAGGGTCCAGTAGAGCCCGACAGAGCCCGACAGAGCCTGACAGAGCCCGAAAGAGCCCAGTAGAGCCCGAGAGAGCCCGACAGGGCCCGACAGGGCCCGACAGGGCCCAGTAGAGCCCGACAGAGCCCGACAGAGCCCAGTAGAGACCAGTAGTGCCCGACAGAGCCCGACAGAGCCCGACAGAGCCCGACAGGGCCCGACAGAGCCCGACAGAGCCTGACAGGGCCCAGTAGAGCCCGACAGAGCCCGACAGAGCCCGACAGAGCCCGACAGGGCCCAGTAGAGCCCGACAGAGCCCGACAGATCCCGACAGAGCCCGACAGGGCCCGACAGGGCCCGACAGAGCCCGACAGGGCCCGACAGGGCCCGACAGGGCCCGACAGAGCCCGACAGAGCCCGACAGGGCCCAGTAGAGCCCGACAGAGCCCGACAGAGCCCGACAGGGCCCGACAGGGCCCGACAGAGCCCGACAGAGCCCGACAGGGCCCGACAGGGCCCGACAGAGCCCAGTAGAGCCCGACAGAGCCCGACAGGGCCCGACAGAGCCCGACAGGGCCCGACAGGGCCCGACAGGGCCCAGTAGAGCCCGACAGAGCCCGACAGAGCCGGACAGAGCCCGACAGGGCCCGACAGGGCCCGACAGAGCCCGACAGAGCCCGAAAGGGCCCGACAGGGCCCAACAGAGCCCGACAGGGCCCGACAGAGCCCGACAGAGCCCGACAGGGCACGACAGATCCCGACAGAGCCCGACAGGGCCCGACAGAGCCCGACAGAGCCCGACAGAGCCCGACAGAGCCCGACAGGGCCCGACAGGGCCCGACAGAGCCCGACAGGGCACGACAGAGCCCGACAGAGCCCGACAGGGCCCGACAGGGCCCGACAGAGCCCGACAGAGCCCGACAGAGCCCGACAGAACCCGACAGAGCCCGACAGAGCCCGACAGAGCCCAGTAGAGCCCAGTAGAGCCCGACAGAGCCCGACAGAGCCCGACAGAGCCCGACAGAGCCCGACAGAGCCCGACAGAGCCCGACAGGGCCCAGTAGAGCCCAACAGAGCCCGACAGAGCCCGACAGAGCCCGACAGGGCCCGACAGGGCCCGACAGAGCCCGACAGGGCCCAGTAGAGCCCGACAGAGCCCGACAGAGCCCGACAGGGCCCGACAGGGCCCAGTAGAGCCCGACAGGGCCTGACAGGGCCCGACAGAGCCCAGTAGAGCCCGACAGAGCCCGACAGAGCCCGACAGAGCCCGACAGATCCCAACAGAGCCCGACAGAGCCCAGTAGAGCCCGACAGAGCCCGACAGAGCCCGACATAGCCCGACAGGGCCCGACAGGGCCCGACAGGGCCCGACAGGGCCCGACAGAGCCCGACAGAGCCCGACAGAGCCCGACAGGGCCCAGTAGAGCCCGACAGAGCCCGACAGAGCCCGACAGAGCCCGACAGGGCCCGACAGGGCCCGACAGAGCCCGACAGGGCCCAGTAGAGCCCGACAGAGCCCGACAGAGCCCGACAGGGCCCGACAGGGCCCAGTAGAGCCCGACAGGGCCTGACAGGGCCCGACAGAGCCCAGTAGAGCCCGACAGAGCCCGACAGAGCCCGACAGAGCCCGACAGAACCCGACAGAGGCCGACAGAGCCCAGTAGAGCCCGACAGAGCCCGACAGAGCCCGACAGAGCCCGACAGAGCCCGACAGGGCCCGACAGGGCCCAGTAGAGCCCGACAGAGCCCGACAGAGCCCGACAGAGCCCGACAGAGCCCGAGAGGGCCCGACAGGGCCCAGTAGAGCCAGACAGAGCCCGACAGAGCCCGACAGAACCCGACAGAGCCCGACAGAGCCCGACAGAGCCCGACAGGGCCCGACAGGGCCCGACAGGGCCCAGTAGAGCCCGACAGAGCCCGACAGAGCCCAGTAGAGCCCGACAGAGCCCGACAGAGCCCGACAGAGCCCGACAGAACCCGACAGAGCCCGACAGAGACCAGTTGAGCCCGACAGAGCCCGACAGAGCCCGACAGAGCCCGACAGGGCCCGACAGGGCCCAGTAGAGCCCGACAGAGCCCGATAGAGCCCGACAGAGCCCGACAGAGCCCGACAGGGCCCAATAGAGCCCGACAGAGCCCGACAGAGCCCGACAGAGCCCGACAGGGCACGACAGAGCCCGACAGAGCCCAGTAGAGCCCGACAGAGCCCGACAGAGCCCGACAGAGCCCAACAGAGCCCGACAGGGCCCAGTAGAGCCCAGTAGAGCCCGACAGAGCCCGACAGGGCCCGACAGAGCGCGACAGAGCCCGACAGAGCCCGACAGGGCCCGACAGGGCCTGACAGAGCTCGACAGGGTCCAGTAGAGCCCGACAGAGCCCGACAGAGCCTGACAGAGCCCGAAAGAGCCCAGTAGAGCCCGAGAGAGCCCGACAGGGCCCGACAGGGCCCGACAGGGCCCAGTAGAGCCCGACAGAGCCCGACAGAGCCCAGTAGAGACCAGTAGTGCCCGACAGAGCCCGACAGAGCCCGACAGAGCCCGACAGGGCCCGACAGAGCCCGACAGAGCCCGACAGGGCCCGACAGGGCCCGACAGGGCCCAGTAGAGCCCGACAGAGCCCGACAGAGCCCAGTAGAGCCCAGTAGAGCCCGACAGGGCCCGACAGGGCCCGACAGGGCCCAGTAGAGCCCGACAGAGCCCGACAGAGCCTGACAGAGCCCGACAGGGACCGACAGGGCGCGACAGAGCCCGACAGAGCCTGACAGGGCCCAGTAGAGCCCGACAGAGCCCGACAGAGCCCGACAGAGCCCGACAGAGCCCGACAGAACCCGACAGAGCCCGACAGAGACCAGTTGAGCCCGACAGAGCCCGACAGAGCCCGACAGAGCCCGACAGGGCCCGACAGGGCCCAGTAGAGCCCGACAGAGCCCGATAGAGCCCGACAGAGCCCGACAGAGCCCGACAGGGCCCAGTAGAGCCCGACAGAGCCCGACAGAGCCCGACAGAGCCCGACAGGGCACGACAGAGCCCGACAGAGCCCAGTAGAGCCCGACAGAGCCCGACAGAGCCCGACAGAGCCCAACAGAGCCCGACAGGGCCCAGTAGAGCCCAGTAGAGCCCGACAGAGCCCGACAGGGCCCGACAGAGCGCGACAGAGCCCGACAGAGCCCGACAGGGCCCGACAGAGCCTGACAGAGCTCGACAGGGTCCAGTAGAGCCCGACAGAGCCCGACAGAGCCTGACAGAGCCCGAAAGAGCCCAGTAGAGCCCGAGAGAGCCCGACAGGGCCCGACAGGGCCCGACAGGGCCCAGTAGAGCCCGACAGAGCCCGACAGAGCCCAGTAGAGACCAGTAGTGCCCGACAGAGCCCGACAGAGCCCGACAGAGCCCGACAGGGCCCGACAGAGCCCGACAGAGCCTGACAGGGCCCAGTAGAGCCCGACAGAGCCCGACAGAGCCCGACAGAGCCCGACAGGGCCCAGTAGAGCCCGACAGAGCCCGACAGATCCCGACAGAGCCCGACAGGGCCCGACAGGGCCCGACAGAGCCCGACAGGGCCCGACAGGGCCCGACAGGGCCCGACAGAGCCCGACAGAGCCCGACAGGGCCCAGTAGAGCCCGACAGAGCCCGACAGAGCCCGACAGGGCCCGACAGGGCCCGACAGAGCCCGACAGAGCCCGACAGGGCCCGACAGGGCCCGACAGGGCCCAGTAGAGCCCGACAGAGCCCGACAGGGCCCGACAGAGCCCGACAGGGCCCAGTAGAGCCCGACAGAGCCCGACAGAGCCGGACAGAGCCCGACAGGGCCCGACAGGGCCCGACAGAGCCCGACAGAGCCCGAAAGGGCCCGACAGGGCCCAACAGAGCCCGACAGGGCCCGACAGAGCCCGACAGAGCCCGACAGGGCACGACAGATCCCGACAGAGCCCGACAGGGCCCGACAGAGCCCGACAGAGCCCGACAGAGCCCGACAGAGCCCGACAGAGCCCGACAGGGCCCGACAGGGCCCGACAGAGCCCGACAGGGCACGACAGAGCCCGACAGAGCCCGACAGGGCCCGACAGGGCCCGACAGAGCCCGACAGAGCCCGACAGAGCCCGACAGAACCCGACAGAGCCCGACAGAGCCCGACAGAGCCCAGTAGAGCCCAGTAGAGCCCGACAGAGCCCGACAGAGCCCGACAGAGCCCGACAGAGCCCGACAGAGCCCGACAGGGCCCAGTAGAGCCCAACAGAGCCCGACAGAGCCCGACAGAGCCCGACAGGGCCCGACAGGGCCCGACAGAGCCCGACAGGGCCCAGTAGAGCCCGACAGAGCCCGACAGAGCCCGACAGGGCCCGACAGGGCCCAGTAGAGCCCGACAGGGCCTGACAGGGCCCGACAGAGCCCAGTAGAGCCCGACAGAGCCCGACAGAGCCCGACAGAGCCCGACAGATCCCAACAGAGCCCGACAGAGCCCAGTAGAGCCCGACAGAGCCCGACAGAGCCCGACATAGCCCGACAGGGCCCGACAGGGCCCGACAGGGCCCGACAGAGCCCGACAGAGCCCGACAGAGCCCGACAGGGCCCAGTAGAGCCCGACAGAGCCCGACAGAGCCCGACAGAGCCCGACAGGGCCCGACAGGGCCCGACAGAGCCCGACAGGGCCCAGTAGAGCCCGACAGAGCCCGACAGAGCCCGACAGGGCCCGACAGGGCCCAGTAGAGCCCGACAGGGCCTGACAGGGCCCGACAGAGCCCAGTAGAGCCCGACAGAGCCCGACAGAGCCCGACAGAGCCCGACAGAACCCGACAGAGGCCGACAGAGCCCAGTAGAGCCCGACAGAGCCCGACAGAGCCCGACAGAGCCCGACAGGGCCCGACAGGGCCCAGTAGAGCCCGACAGAGCCCGACAGAGCCCGACAGAGCCCGACAGAGCCCGAGAGGGCCCGACAGGGCCCAGTAGAGCCAGACAGAGCCCGACAGAGCCCGACAGAACCCGACAGAGCCCGACAGAGCCCGACAGAGCCCGACAGGGCCCGACAGGGCCCGACAGGGCCCAGTAGAGCCCGACAGAGCCCGACAGAGCCCAGTAGAGCCCGACAGAGCCCGACAGAGCCCGACAGAGCCCGACAGAACCCGACAGAGCCCGACAGAGACCAGTTGAGCCCGACAGAGCCCGACAGAGCCCGACAGAGCCCGACAGGGCCCGACAGGGCCCAGTAGAGCCCGACAGAGCCCGATAGAGCCCGACAGAGCCCGACAGAGCCCGACAGGGCCCAATAGAGCCCGACAGAGCCCGACAGAGCCCGACAGAGCCCGACAGGGCACGACAGAGCCCGACAGAGCCCAGTAGAGCCCGACAGAGCCCGACAGAGCCCGACAGAGCCCGACAGAGCCCGACAGGGCCCAGTAGAGCCCAGTAGAGCCCGACAGAGCCCGACAGGGCCCGACAGAGCGCGACAGAGCCCGACAGAGCCCGACAGGGCCCGACAGGGCCTGACAGAGCTCGACAGGGTCCAGTAGAGCCCGACAGAGCCCGACAGAGCCTGACAGAGCCCGAAAGAGCCCAGTAGAGCCCGAGAGAGCCCGACAGGGCCCGACAGGGCCCGACAGGGCCCAGTAGAGCCCGACAGAGCCCGACAGAGCCCAGTAGAGACCAGTAGTGCCCGACAGAGCCCGACAGAGCCCGACAGAGCCCGACAGGGCCCGACAGAGCCCGACAGAGCCCGACAGGGCCCGACAGGGCCCGACAGGGCCCAGTAGAGCCCGACAGAGCCCGACAGAGCCCAGTAGAGCCCAGTAGAGCCCGACAGGGCCCGACAGGGCCCGACAGGGCCCAGTAGAGCCCGACAGAGCCCGACAGAGCCTGACAGAGCCCGACAGGGACCGACAGGGCGCGACAGAGCCCGACAGAGCCTGACAGGGCCCAGTAGAGCCCGACAGAGCCCGACAGGGCCCGACAGGGCCCAGTAGAGCCCGACAGGGCCTGACAGGGCCCGACAGAGCCCAGTAGAGCCCGACAGAGCCCGACAGAGCCCGACAGTGCCCGACAGAACCCGACAGAGGCCGACAGAGCCCAGTAGAGCCCGACAGAGCCCGACAGAGCCCGACAGAGCCCGACAGAGCCCGACAGAGCCCGACAGGGCCCGACAGGGCCCAGTAGAGCCCGACAGAGCCCGACAGAGCCCGACAGAGCCCGACAGAGCCCGAGAGGGCCCGACAGGGCCCAGTAGAGCCAGACAGAGCCCGACAGAGCCCGACAGAACCCGACAGAGCCCGACAGAGCCCGACAGAGCCCGACAGGGCCCGACAGGGCCCGACAGGGCCCAGTAGAGCCCGACAGAGCCCGACAGAGCCCAGTAGAGCCCGACAGAGCCCGACAGAGCCCGACAGAGCCCGACAGAGCCCGACAGAACCCGACAGAGCCCGACAGAGACCAGTTGAGCCCGACAGAGCCCGACAGAGCCCGACAGAGCCCGACAGAGCCCGACAGGGCCCGACAGGGCCCAGTAGAGCCCGACAGAGCCCGATAGAGCCCGACAGAGCCCGACAGAGCCCGACAGGGCCCAGTAGAGCCCGACAGAGCCCGACAGAGCCCGACAGAGCCCGACAGGGCACGACAGAGCCCGACAGAGCCCAGTAGAGCCCGACAGAGCCCGACAGAGCCCGACAGAGCCCAACAGAGCCCGACAGGGCCCAGTAGAGCCCAGTAGAGCCCGACAGAGCCCGACAGGGCCCGACAGAGCGCGACAGAGCCCGACAGAGCCCGACAGGGCCCGACAGAGCCTGACAGAGCTCGACAGGGTCCAGTAGAGCCCGACAGAGCCCGACAGAGCCTGACAGAGCCCGAAAGAGCCCAGTAGAGCCCAAGAGAGCCCGACAGGGCCCGACAGGGCCCGACAGGGCCCAGTAGAGCCCGACAGAGCCCGACAGAGCCCAGTAGAGACCAGTAGTGCCCGACAGAGCCCGACAGAGCCCGACAGAGCCCGACAGGGCCCGACAGAGCCCGACAGAGCCCGACAGGGCCCGACAGGGCCCGACAGGGCCCAGTAGAGCCCGACAGAGCCCGACAGAGCCCAGTAGAGACCAGTAGAGCCCGACAGGGCCCGACAGGGCCCGACAGGGCCCAGTAGAGCCCGACAGAGCCCGACAGAGCCTGACAGAGCCCGACAGGGACCGACAGGGCGCGACAGAGCCCGACAGAGCCTGACAGGGCCCAGTAGAGCCCGACAGAGCCCGACAGAGCCCGACAGAGCCCGACAGGGCCCAGTAGAGCCCGACAGAGCCCGACAGATCCCGACAGAGCCCGACAGGGCCCGACAGGGCCCGACAGAGCCCGACAGGGCCCGACAGGGCCCGACAGGGCCCGACAGAGCCCGACAGAGCCCGACAGGGCCCAGTAGAGCCCGACAGAGCCCGACAGAGCCCGACAGGGCCCGACAGGGCCCGACAGAGCCCGACAGAGCCCGACAGGGCCCGACAGGGCCCGACAGAGCCCAGTAGAGCCCGACAGAGCCCGACAGGGCCCGACAGAGCCCGACAGGGCCCGACAGAGCCCGACAGGGCCCGACAGGGCCCGACAGGGCCCAGTAGAGCCCGACAGAGCCCGACAGAGCCGGACAGAGCCCGACAGGGCCCGACAGAGCCCGACAGGGCCCGACAGAGCCCGACAGAGCCCGAAAGGGCCCGACAGGGCCCAACAGAGCCCGACAGGGCCCGACAGAGCCCGACAGAGCCCGACAGGGCACGACAGAGCCCGACAGAGCCCGACAGGGCCCGACAGAGCCCGACAGAGCCCGACAGAGCCCGACAGAGCCCGACAGAGCCCGACAGGGCCCGACAGGGCCCGACAGAGCCCGACAGGGCACGACAGAGCCCGACAGAGCCCGACAGGGCCCGACAGGGCCCGACAGAGCCCGACACAGCCCGACAGAACCCGACAGAGCCCGACAGAGCCCGACAGAGCCCAGTAGAGCCCAGTAGAGCCCGACAGAGCCCGACAGAGCCCGACAGAGCCCGACAGAGCCCGACAGAGCCCGACAGAGTCCGACAGGGCCCAGTAGAGCCCAACAGAGCCCGACAGAGCCCGACAGAGCCCGACAGGGCCCGACAGGGCCCGACAGAGCCCGACAGGGCCCGACAGGGCCCAGTAGAGCCCGACAGAGCCCGAGAGGGCCCGACAGAGCCCGACAGAGCCCGACAGACCCCGACAGATCCCGACAGGGCCCGACAGGGCCCGACAGGGCCCAGTAGAGCCCGACAGAGCCCGACAGAGCCCGACAGAACCCGACAGGGCCCAGTAGAGCCCGACAGAGCCCGACAGAGCCCGACAGAGCCCGACAGAGCCCGACAGGGCCCGACAGAGCCCGACAGAGCCCGACAGAGCCCGACAGGGCCCAGTAGAGCCCGACAGAGCCCGACAGGGCCCGACAGAGCCCGACAGGGCCCGACAGGGCCCGACAGAGCCCGACAGAGCCCGACAGGGCCCGACAGAGCCCGACAGGGCCCGACAGGGCCCAGTAGAGCCCGACAGAGCCCGACAGAGCCCGACAGAGCCCAGTAGAGCCCGAAAGAGCCCGACAGAGCCCGACAGAGCCCGACAGGGCCCGACAGAGCCCGACAGGGCCCGACAGGGCCCGACAGAGCCCGACAGAGCCCGACAGAGCCCGACAGAGCCCGACAGGGCACGACAGGGCCCGACAGGGCCCGACAGAGCCCGACAGGGCCCGACAGGGCCCGACAGAGCCCGACAGCGCCCAGTAGAGCCCGACAGGGCCCGACAGAGCCCAGTAGAGCCCGACAGAGCCCGACAGAGCCCGACAAAACCCGACAGAGCCCGACAGAGTCCAGTAGAGCCCGACAGAGCCCGACAGAGCCCGACAGGGCCCAGTAGAGCCCGACAGAGCCCGACAGAGCCCGACAGAGCCCGACAGGGCCCAGAAGAGCCCGACAGAGCTCGACAGAGCCCGACAGATCCCGTCAGAACCCGACAGAGCCCGACAGAGCCCGACAGAGCCTGACAGGGCCCGACAGAGCCCGACAGAGCCCGACAGGGCCCAGTAGAGACCGACAGAGCCCGACAGAGCCCAGTAGAGCCCAGTAGAGCCCGACAGAGCCCGACAGAGCCCGACAGAGCCCGACAGAGCCCGACAGAGACCAGTTGAGCCCGACAGAGCCCGACAGAGCCCGACAGGGCCCGACAGGCCCCGACAGAGCCCGACAGGGCCCTGTAGAGCCCGACAGAGCCCGACAGGGCCCGACAGGGCCCGACAGGGCCCGACAGAGCCCGACAGGGCCCGACAGGGCCCGACAGAGCCCAGTAGAGCCCGACAGAGCCCGACAGAGCCCGACAGAGCCCGACAGAGCCCGACAGAGCCCAGTAGAGCCCGACAGAGCCCGACAGAGCCCGACAGAGCCCGACAGAGCCCGACAGGGCCCGACAGAGCTCGACAGAGCCCGACAGGGCCCGAGAGGGCCCAGTAGAGCCCGACAGAGCCCGACAGAGACCGACAGAACCCGTCAGAGCCCGACAGAGCCCGACAGAGCCCGACAGAGCCCGACAGGGCCCAGTAGAGCCCCACAGAGCCCGACAGAGCCCGACAGAGACCAACAGGGCCCGACAGAGCCTGACAGAGCCCGACAGAGCCCGACAGGGCCCGACAGAGCCCGACAGGGCCCGACAGGGCCCAGTAGAGCCCGACAGAGCCCGACAGGGCCCGACAGAGCCCGACAGAGCCCGACATGGCCCGACAGAGCCCGACATGGCCCGACAGAGCCCGACAGAGCCCGACAGGGCCCGACAGGGCCCAGTAGAGCCCGACAGAGCCCGACAGAGCCCGACAGAACCCGACAGGGCCCAGTAGAGCCCGACAGAGCCCGACAGAGCCCGACAGAGCCCGACAGGGCCCGACAGGGCCCGACAGAGCCCGACAGAGCCCGACAGGGCCCAGTAGAGCCCGACAGAGCCCGACAGAGCCCGACAGAGCCCGACAGAGCCCGACAGGGCCCGACAGAGCCCGACAGAGCCCGACAGGGCCCGACAGGGCCCAGTAGAGCCCGACAGAGCCTACAGGCCCCGACAGGGCCCGACAGAGCCCGACAGAGCCCGACAGAGCCCGACAGAGCCCGACAGAGCACGACAGAGCCCGACAGAGCACGACAGAGCCCGAGAGAGCTCGACAGGGCCCGACAGAGCCCAACAGAGCCCAACAGGGCCCGACAGGGCCCGACAGAGCCCGACAGGGCCCGACAGAGCCCGACAGAACCCGACAGAGCCCGACAGGGCCCGACAGAGCCCGACAGAGCCCGACAGGGACCAGTAGAGCCCGACAGAGCCCGACAGAGCCCGACAGATCCCAACAGAGCCCGACAGAGCCCAGTAGAGCCCGACAGAGCCCGACAGAGCCCGACATAGCCCGACAGGGCCCGACAGGGCCCGACAGGGCCCGACAGAGCCCGACAGAGCCCGACAGAGCCCGACAGGGCCCAGTAGAGCCCGACAGAGCCCGACAGAGCCCGACAGGGCCCGACAGAGCCCGACAGGGCCCAGTAGAGCCCGACAGAGCCCGACAGAGCCCGACAGGGCCCGACAGGGCCCAGTAGAGCCCGACAGGGCCTGACAGGGCCCGACAGAGCCCAGTAGAGCCCGACAGAGCCCGACAGAGCCCGACAGAGCCCGACAGAACCCGACAGAGGCCGACAGAGCCCAGTAGAGCCCGACAGAGCCCGACAGAGCCCGACAGAGCCCGACAGAGCCCGACAGAGCCCGACAGGGCCCGACAGGGCCCAGTAGAGCCCGACAGAGCCCGACAGAGCCCGACAGAGCCCGACAGAGCCCGAGAGGGCCCGACAGGGCCCAGTAGAGCCAGACAGAGCCCGACAGAGCCCGACAGAACCCGACAGAGCCCGACAGAGCCCGACAGAGCCCGACAGGGCCCGACAGGGCCCGACAGGGCCCAGTAGAGCCCGACAGAGCCCGACAGAGCCCAGTAGAGCCCGACAAGAGCCCGACAGAGCCCGACAGAACCCGACAGAGCCCGACAGAGACCAGTTGAGCCCGACAGAGCCCGACAGAGCCCGACAGAGCCCGACAGGGCCCGACAGGGCCCAGTAGAGCCCGACAGAGCCCGATAGAGCCCGACAGAGCCCGACAGAGCCCGACAGGGCCCAGTAGAGCCCGACAGAGCCCGACAGAGCCCGACAGAGCCCGACAGGGCACGACAGAGCCCGACAGAGCCCAGTAGAGCCCGACAGAGCCCGACAGAGCCCGACAGAGCCCAACAGAGCCCGACAGGGCCCAGTAGAGCCCAGTAGAGCCCGACAGAGCCCGACAGGGCCCGACAGAGCGCGACAGAGCCCGACAGAGCCCGACAGGGCCCGACAGAGCCTGACAGAGCTCGACAGGGTCCAGTAGAGCCCGACAGAGCCCGACAGAGCCCGACAGAGCCCGACAGAGCCCGACAGGCCCCGACAGGCCCCGACAGAGCCCGACAGAGCCCGACAGAGCCCGACAGAGCCCGACAGAGCCCGACAGGGCCCGACAGGGCCCGACAGGGCCCGACAGGGCCCGACAGAGCCCAGTAGAGACCGACAGAGCCCGACAGAGCCCGACAGAGCCCGACAGGGCCCGACAGGGCCCAGTAGAGCCCGACAGAGTCCGACAGAGCCCGACAGAGCCCGACAGAGCCCGACAGAGCCCGACAGGCCCCGACAGAGCCCGACAGAGCCCGACAGGGCCCGACAGAGCCCGACAGGGCCCGACAGGGCCCGACAGGGCCCGACAGAGCCCAGTAGAGACCGACAGAGCCCGACAGAGCCCGACAGAGCCCGACAGGGCCCGACAGAGCCCGACAGGGCCCGAAAGGGCCCGACAGAGCCCAGTAGAGCCCGACAGAGCCCGACAGAGCCCGACAGAGCCCGACAGGGCCCGACAGGGCCCAGTAGAGCCCGACAGAGCCCGACAGAGCCCGACAGGGCCCGACAGAGCCCGACAGGGCCCGACAGGGCCCGATAGAGCCCGACAGGGCCCGAAAGGGCCCGACAGAGCCCAGTAGAGCCCGACAGAGCCCGACAGAGCCCGACAGAGCCCGACAGGGCCCGACAGGGCCCAGTAGAGCCCGACAGAGCCCGACAGAGCCCGACAGAGCCCGACAGGGCCCGACAGGGCCCGACAGAGCCCGACAGAGCCCGACAGGGCCCGACAGGGCCCAGTAGAGCCCGACAGAGCCCGACAGAGCCCGAAAGAACCCGTCAGAGCCCGACAGTGCCCGACAGAGCCCGACAGAGCCGACAGGGCCCAGTAGAGCCCGACAGAGCCCGACAGAGCCCGACAGAGACCGACAGGGCCCGACAGAGCCCGACAGAGCCCGACAGAGCCCGACAGGGCCCGACAGGGCCCAGTAGAGCCCGACAGAGCCCGACAGGGCCCGACACAGCCCGACACAGCCCGACAGAGCCCGACATGGCCCGACAGAGCCCGACAGAGCCCGACAGAGCCCGACAGGGCCCGACAGGGCCCAGTAGAGCCCGACAGAGCCCGACAGAGCCCGACAGAACCCAACAGGTCCCAGTAGAGACCGACAGAGCCCGACAGAGCCCGACAGAGCCCGACAGGGCCCGACAGGGCCCGACAGAGCCCGACAGGGCCCAGTAGAGCCCGACAGAGCCCGACAGAGCCCGACAGAACCCGACAGGGCCCGACAGAACCCGACAGAGCCCGACAGGGCCCGACAGGGCCCAGTAGAGCCTGACAGAGCCCGACAGGGCCCGACAGAGCCCGACAGAGCCCGACAGGGCCCAGTAGAGCCCGACAGAGCCCGACATAGCCCGACAGAGCCCGAGAGAGCCCGACAGGGCCCGACAGAGCCCGACAGAGCCCGACAGGGCCCGACAGGGCCCGACAGGGCCCGACAGAGCCCGACAGAGCCCGACAGGGCCCAGTAGAGCCCGACAGAGCCCGACAGAGCCCGACAGAGCCCAACAGAGCCCGACAGAGCCCAGTAGAGCCCGACAGAGCCCGACAGAGCCCGACAGAGCCCGACAGGGCCCGACAGAGCCCGACAGGGCCCGACAGGGCCCGACAGAGCCTGACAGAGCCCGAGAGAGCCCGACAGGGCCCAGTAGAGTCCGACAGAGCCCGACAGAGCCCGACAGGGCCCGACAGGGCCCGACAGGGCCCGACAGAGCCCGACAGGGCCCGACAGAGCCCGACAGAGCCCGACAGAGCCCGACAGGGCCCGACAGGGCCCGACAGGGCCCGACAGAGCCCGACAGGGCCCAGTAGAGCCCGACAGAGCCCGACAGAGCCCGACAGGGCCCGACAGGGCCCGACAGGGCCCAGTAGAGCCCGACAGAGCCCGACAGAGCCCGACAGGGCCCGACAGAACCCGACAGAGCCCGACAGAGCCCGACAGAGCCCGACAGGGCCCGACAGAGCCCGACAGAGCCCGACAGAGCCCGACAGGGCCCGACAGGGCCCAGTAGAGCCCGACAGAGCCCGACAGAGCCCGACAGGGCCCGACAGGGCCCGACAGAGCCCGACAGAGCCCGACAGAGCCCGACAGGGCCCGACAGAGCTCAGTAGAGCCCGACAGAGCCCGACAGAGCCCGACAGAACCCGACAGAGGCCGACAGAGCCCAGTAGAGCCCGACAGAGCCCGACAGAGCCCGACAGAGACCGACAGAGACCGACAGGGCCCGACAGGGCCCAGTAGAGCCCGACAGAGCCCGACAGAGCCCGAGAGGGCCCGACAGGGCCCAGTAGAGCCAGACCGAGCCCGACAGAACCCGACAGAGCCCGACAGAGCCCGACAGGGCCCGACAGGGCCGGACAGGGCCCGACAGAGCCCGACAGAGCCCGACAGAGCCCAGTAGAGCCCGACAGAGCCCGACAGAGCCCAGTAGAGCCCGACAGAGCCCGACAGAGCCCGACAGAGCCCGACAGAGACCAGTTGAGCCCGACAGAGCCCGACAGAGCCCGACAGAGCCCGACAGAGCCCGACAGGGCCCAGTAGAGCCCGACAGAGCCCGACAGAGCCCGACAGAGCCCGACAGGGCCCGACAGAGCCCGACAGAGCCCGACAGGGCCCGACAGGGCCCGACAGGGCCCAGTAGAGCCCGACAGAGCCCGACAGAGCCCGACAGAGCCCGACAGGGCCCAGTAGAGCCCAGTAGAGCCCGACAGAGCCCGACAGGGCCCGACAGAGCCCGACAGAGCCCGACCGAGCCCGACAGGGCCCGACAGAGCCTGACAGAGCCCGGCAGGGCCCAGTAGAGCCCGACAGAGCCCGACAGAGCCCGACAGAGCCCGACAGAGCCCGACAGAGCCCGACAGGCCCCGACAGAGCCCGACAGAGCCCGACAGGGCCCGACAGGGCCCAGTAGAGACCGACAGAGCCCGACAGAGCCCGACAGAGACCGACAGGGCCCGACAGGGCCCAGTAGAGCCCGACAGAGCCCGACAGAGCCCGACAGAGCCCGACAGAGCCCGACAGGGCCCGACAGGGCCCAGTAGAGCCCGACAGAGCCGAACAGAGCCCGACAGGGCCCGACAGGGCCCGACAGGGCCCGACAGGGCCCGACAGGGCCCGAAAGGGCCCGACAGAGCCCAGTAGAGCCCGACAGAGCCCGACAGAGCCCGACAGAGCCCGACAGGGCCCGACAGGGCCCAGTAGAGCCCGACAGAGCACGACAGAGCCCGACAGGGCCCGACAGGGCCCGACAGGGCCCGATAGAGCCCGACAGGGCCCGAAAGGGCCCGACAGAGCCCAGTAGAGCCCGACAGAGCCCGACAGAGCCCGACAGAACCCGTCAGAGCCCGACAGAGCCCGACAGAGCCCGACAGAGTCCGACAGGGCCCAGTAGAGCCCGACAGAGCCCGACAGAGACCGACAGAGACCGACAGGGCCCGACAGAGCCCGACAGAGCCCGACAGAGCCCGACAGGGCCCGACAGGGCCCAGTAGAGCCCGACAGAGCCCGACAGGGCCCGACAGAGCCCGACAGAGCCCGACAGAGCCCGACAGGGCCCGACAGAGCCCGACAGAGCCCGACAGAGCCCGACAGGGCCCGACAGGGCCCAGTAGAGCCCGACAGAGCCCGACAGTGCCCAACAGAACCCGACAGGTCCCAGTAGAGCCCGACAGAGCCCGACAGAGCCCGACAGAGCCCGACAGGGCCCGATAGAGCCCGACAGAGCGCGACAGGGCCCAGTACAGCCCGAGAGAGCCCGACAGAGCCCGACAGGGCCCGACAGAGCCCGACAGAGCCCGACAGGGCCCGACAGGGCCCGACAGGGCCCGACAGAGCCCGACAGGGCCCGACAGGGCCCGACAGGGCCCGACAGAGCCCAACAGAGACCGACAGGGCCCGACAGAGCCCGACAGAGCCCGACAGGGCCCGACAGGGCCCGGCAGGGCCCGGCAGGGCCCAGTAGAGCCCGACAGAGCCCGACAGGGCCCGACAGAGCCCGAAAGAGCTCAATAGAGCCCGACAGAGCCCGACATGGCCCGACAGAGCCCGACAGAGCCCGACAGGGCCCGAAAGGGCCCGACAGAGCCCAGTAGAGCCCGACAGAGCCCGACAGAGCCCGACAGAGCCCGACAGGGCCCGACAGGGCCCAGTAGAGCCCGACAGAGCACGACAGAGCCCGACAGGGCCCGACAGGGCCCGACAGGGCCCGATAGAGCCCGACAGGGCCCGAAAGGGCCCGACAGAGCCCAGTAGAGCCCGACAGAGCCCGACAGAGCCCGACAGAACCCGTCAGAGCCCGACAGAGCCCGACAGAGCCCGACAGAGTCCGACAGGGCCCAGTAGAGCCCGACAGAGCCCGACAGAGACCGACAGAGACCGACAGGGCCCGACAGAGCCCGACAGAGCCCGACAGAGCCCGACAGGGCCCGACAGGGCCCAGTAGAGCCCGACAGAGCCCGACAGGGCCCGACAGAGCCCGACAGAGCCCGACAGAGCCCGACAGGGCCCGACAGAGCCCGACAGAGCCCGACAGAGCCCGACAGGGCCCGACAGGGCCCACTAGAGCCCGACAGAGCCCGACAGGGCCCGACAGGGCCCGACAGGGCCCGACAGAGCCCGACAGAGCCCGACAGAGCCCAGTAGAGCCCGACAGAGCCCGACAGAGCCCGACAGAGCCCGACAGGGCCCGACAGGGCCCGACAGAGCCCGACAGGGCCCAGTAGAGCCCGACAGAGCCCGACAGAGCCCGACAGAGCCCAGCAGAGCCCGACAGAGCCCAGTAGAGCCCGACAGAGCCCGACAGAGCCCGACAGAGCCCGACAGGGCCCGACAGGGCCCGACAGGGCCCGACAGAGCCCGACAGGGCCCAGTAGAGCCCGACAGAGCCCGACAGAGCCCGACAGAGCCCGACAGAGCCCAGTAGAGCCCGACAGAACCCGACAGAGCCCGACAGAGCCCGACAGAGCCCAGTAGAGCCCGAGAGAGCCCGACAGGGCCCGACAGGGCCCGACAGGGCCCAGTAGAGCCCGACAGAGCCCGACAGAGCCCAGTAGAGCCCAGTAGAGCCCGACAGAGCCCGACAGAGCCCGACAGAGCCCGACAGAGCCCAGTAGAGCCCGACAGAGCCCGACAGAGCCCAGTAGAGCCCAGTAGAGCCCGACAGGGCCCGACAGGGCCCGACAGGGCCCAGTAGAGCCCGACAGAGCCCGACAGAGCCTGACAGGGACCGACAGGGCGCGACAGAGCCCGACAGAGCCTGACAGGGCCCAGTAGAGCCCGACAGAGCCCGACAGAGCCCGACAGAGCCCGACAGAGAACGACAGGGCCCAGTAGAGCCCGACAGAGCCCGACAGATCCCAACAGAGCCCGACAGGGCCCGACAGGGCCCAACAGAGCCCGACAGAGCCCGACAGGGCCCGACAGAGCCCGACAGAGCCCGACAGGGCCCGACAGGGCCCAGTAGAGCCCGACAGAGCCCGACAGAGCCCGACAGGGCCCGACAGGGCCCGACAGAGCCCGACAGAGCCCGACAGGGCCCGACAGGGCCCGACAGAGCCCAGTAGAGCCCGACAGAGCCCGACAGGGCCCGACAGAGCCCGACAGGGCCCGACAGGGCCCGACAGGGCCCAGTAGAGCCCGACAGAGCCCGACAGAGCCCGACAGAGCCCGACAGAGCCCGACAGGGCCCGACAGAGCCCGACAGAGCCCGAAAGGGCCCGACAGAGCCCAACAGAGCCCGACAGGGCCCGACAGAGCCCGACAGAGCCCGACAGGGCACGACAGAGCCCGACAGAGCCCGACAGAGCCCGACAGAGCCCGACAGGGCCCGACAGAGCCCGACAGGGCCCGACAGAGCCCGACAGAGCCCGACAGAGCCCGACAGGGCCCGACAGGGCCCAGTAGAGCCCGACAGAGCCCGACAGAGCCCGACAGGGCCCGACAGAACCCGACAGAGCCCGACAGAGCCCGACAGGGCCCGACAGGGCCCAGTAGAGCCCGATAGAGCCCGACAGAGCCCGACAGAGCCCGACAGGGCCCGACAGGGCCCGACAGGGCCCAGTAGAGCCCGAGAGAGCCCGACAGAGCCCGACAGAACCCGACAGAGCCCGACAGAGCCCGACAGAGCCCGACAGGGCCCAGTAGAGCCCGACAGAGCCCGACAGAGCCCGACAGGGCCCGACAGAGACCGACAGGGCCCGACAGAGCCCGACAGAGCCCGACAGGGCCCGACAGGGCCCGGCAGGGCCCAGTAGAGCCCGACAGAGCCCGACAGGGCCCGACAGAGCCCGACAGAGCTCAATAGAGCCCGACAGAGCCCGACATGGCCCGACAGAGCCCGACAGAGCCCGACAGAGCCCGACAGAGCCCGACAGGGCCCGACAGGGCCCAGTAGAGCCCGACAGAGCCCGACAGAGCCCGACAGAACCCGACAGGGCCCAGTAGAGCCCGACAGAGCCCGACAGAGCCCGACAGAGCCCGACAGAGCCCGACAGGGCCCGACAGGGCCCGACAGGGCCCGACAGGGCCCAGTAGAGCCCGACAGAGCCCGACAGAGCCCGACAGAGCCCGACAGGGCCCGACAGGGCCCGACAGGGCCCAGTAGAGCCCGACAGAGCCCGACAGGGCCCGACAGAGTTCGACAGAGCCCGACAGAGCCCGACAGAGCCCGACAGGGCCCAGTAGAGCCCGACAGAGCCCGACAGAGCCCGACAGAGCCCGACAGAGCCCAGTAGAGCCCGACAGAGCCCGACAGAGCCCGACAGAGCCCGACAGGGCCCGACAGAGCCCGACAGGGCCCGACAGAGCCCAGTAGAGACCGACAGAGCCCGACAGAGCCCGACAGAGCCCGACAGAGCCCAGTAGAGCCCGACAGAACCCGACAGAGCCCGACAGAGCCCGAAAGAGCCCAGTAGAGCCCGAGAGAGCCCGACAGGGCCCGACAGGGTCCGACAGGGCCCAGTAGAGCCCGACAGAGCCCGACAGAGCCCAGTAGAGCCCAGTAGTGCCCGACAGAGCCCGACAGAGCCCGACAGAGCCCGACAGGGCCCGACAGAGCCCGACAGAGCCCGACAGAGCCCGACAGAGCCCGACAGAGCCCGACAGGGCCCAGTAGAGCCCGACAGAGCCCGACAGAGCCCGACAGAGCCCAGTAGAGCCCGACAGGGCCCGACAGGGCCCGACAGGGCCCAGTAGAGCCCGACAGAGCCCGACAGAGCCTGACAGAGCCCGACAGGGCCCGACAGGGCCCGACAGGGCCCAGTAGAGCCCGACAGAGCCCGACAGAGCCTGACAGAGCCCGACAGGGCCCGACAGAGCTCGACAGAGCCCGACAGGGCCCGAGAGGGCCCAGTAGAGCCCGACAGAGCCCGACAGAGACCGACAGAACCCGTCAGAGCCCGACAGAGCCCGACAGAGCCCGACAGAGCCCGACAGGGCCCAGTAGAGCCCCACAGAGCCCGACAGAGCCCGACAGAGACCAACAGGGCCCGACAGAGCCTGACAGAGCCCGACAGAGCCCGACAGGGCCCGACAGAGCCCGACAGGGCCCGACAGGGCCCAGTAGAGCCCGACAGAGCCCGACAGGGCCCGACAGAGCCCGACAGAGCCCGACATGGCCCGACAGAGCCCGACATGGCCCGACAGAGCCCGACAGAGCCCGACAGGGCCCGACAGGGCCCAGTAGAGCCCGACAGAGCCCGACAGAGCCCGACAGAACCCGACAGGGCCCAGTAGAGCCCGACAGAGCCCGACAGAGCCCGACAGAGCCCGACAGGGCCCGACAGGGCCCGACAGGGCCCGACAGAGCCCGACAGGGCCCAGTAGAGCCCGACAGAGCCCGACAGAGCCCGACAGAGCCCGACAGAGCCCGACAGGGCCCGACAGAGCCCGACAGAGCCCGACAGGGCCCGACAGGGCCCAGTAGAGCCCGACAGAGCCCGACAGGGCCCGACAGAGCCCGACAGAGCCCGACAGAGCCCGACAGAGCCCGACAGAGCACGACAGAGCCCGACAGAGCACGACAGAGCCCGACAGAGCCCGACAGAGCCCGAGAGAGCTCGACAGGGCCCGACAGGGCCCGACAGAGCCCGACAGAGCCCGACAGAGCCCGACAGGGCCCGACAGAGCTCAGTAGAGCCCGACAGAGCCCGACAGAGCCCGACAGAACCCGACAGAGGCCGACAGAGCCCAGTAGAGCCCGACAGAGCCCGACAGAGCCCGACAGAGACCGACAGAGACCGACAGGGCCCGACAGGGCCCAGTAGAGCCCGACAGAGCCCGACAGAGCCCGAGAGGGCCCGACAGGGCCCAGTAGAGCCAGACCGAGCCCGACAGAACCCGACAGAGCCCGACAGAGCCCGACAGGGCCCGACAGGGCCGGACAGGGCCCGACAGAGCCCGACAGAGCCCGACAGAGCCCAGTAGAGCCCGACAGAGCCCGACAGAGCCCAGTAGAGCCCGACAGAGCCCGACAGAGCCCGACAGAGCCCGACAGAGACCAGTTGAGCCCGACAGAGCCCGACAGAGCCCGACAGAGCCCGACAGAGCCCGACAGGGCCCAGTAGAGCCCGACAGAGCCCGACAGAGCCCGACAGAGCCCGACAGGGCCCGACAGAGCCCGACAGAGCCCGACAGGGCCCGACAGGGCCCGACAGGGCCCAGTAGAGCCCGACAGAGCCCGACAGAGCCCGACAGAGCCCGACAGGGCCCAGTAGAGCCCAGTAGAGCCCGACAGAGCCCGACAGGGCCCGACAGAGCCCGACAGAGCCCGACCGAGCCCGACAGGGCCCGACAGAGCCTGACAGAGCCCGACAGGGCCCAGTAGAGCCCGACAGAGCCCGACAGAGCCCGACAGAGCCCGACAGAGCCCGACAGAGCCCGACAGGCCCCGACAGAGCCCGACAGAGCCCGACAGGGCCCGACAGGGCCCAGTAGAGACCGACAGAGCCCGACAGAGCCCGACAGAGACCGACAGGGCCCGACAGGGCCCAGTAGAGCCCGACAGAGCCCGACAGAGCCCGACAGAGCCCGACAGAGCCCGACAGGGCCCGACAGGGCCCAGTAGAGCCCGACAGAGCCGAACAGAGCCCGACAGGGCCCGACAGGGCCCGACAGGGCCCGACAGGGCCCGACAGGGCCCGAAAGGGCCCGACAGAGCCCAGTAGAGCCCGACAGAGCCCGACAGAGCCCGACAGAGCCCGACAGGGCCCGACAGGGCCCAGTAGAGCCCGACAGAGCACGACAGAGCCCGACAGGGCCCGACAGGGCCCGACAGGGCCCGATAGAGCCCGACAGGGCCCGAAAGGGCCCGACAGAGCCCAGTAGAGCCCGACAGAGCCCGACAGAGCCCGACAGAACCCGTCAGAGCCCGACAGAGCCCGACAGAGCCCGACAGAGTCCGACAGGGCCCAGTAGAGCCCGACAGAGCCCGACAGAGACCGACAGAGACCGACAGGGCCCGACAGAGCCCGACAGAGCCCGACAGAGCCCGACAGGGCCCGACAGGGCCCAGTAGAGCCCGACAGAGCCCGACAGGGCCCGACAGAGCCCGACAGAGCCCGACAGAGCCCGACAGGGCCCGACAGAGCCCGACAGAGCCCGACAGAGCCCGACAGGGCCCGACAGGGCCCAGTAGAGCCCGACAGAGCCCGACAGTGCCCAACAGAACCCGACAGGTCCCAGTAGAGCCCGACAGAGCCCGACAGAGCCCGACAGAGCCCGACAGGGCCCGATAGAGCCCGACAGAGCGCGACAGGGCCCAGTACAGCCCGAGAGAGCCCGACAGAGCCCGACAGGGCCCGACAGAGCCCGACAGAGCCCGACAGGGCCCGACAGGGCCCGACAGGGCCCGACAGAGCCCGACAGGGCCCGACAGGGCCCGACAGGGCCCGACAGAGCCCAACAGAGACCGACAGGGCCCGACAGAGCCCGACAGAGCCCGACAGGGCCCGACAGGGCCCGGCAGGGCCCGGCAGGGCCCAGTAGAGCCCGACAGAGCCCGACAGGGCCCGACAGAGCCCGAAAGAGCTCAATAGAGCCCGACAGAGCCCGACATGGCCCGACAGAGCCCGACAGAGCCCGACAGGGCCCGAAAGGGCCCGACAGAGCCCAGTAGAGCCCGACAGAGCCCGACAGAGCCCGACAGAGCCCGACAGGGCCCGACAGGGCCCAGTAGAGCCCGACAGAGCACGACAGAGCCCGACAGGGCCCGACAGGGCCCGACAGGGCCCGATAGAGCCCGACAGGGCCCGAAAGGGCCCGACAGAGCCCAGTAGAGCCCGACAGAGCCCGACAGAGCCCGACAGAACCCGTCAGAGCCCGACAGAGCCCGACAGAGCCCGACAGAGTCCGACAGGGCCCAGTAGAGCCCGACAGAGCCCGACAGAGACCGACAGAGACCGACAGGGCCCGACAGAGCCCGACAGAGCCCGACAGAGCCCGACAGGGCCCGACAGGGCCCAGTAGAGCCCGACAGAGCCCGACAGGGCCCGACAGAGCCCGACAGAGCCCGACAGAGCCCGACAGGGCCCGACAGAGCCCGACAGAGCCCGACAGAGCCCGACAGGGCCCGACAGGGCCCACTAGAGCCCGACAGAGCCCGACAGGGCCCGACAGGGCCCGACAGGGCCCGACAGAGCCCGACAGAGCCCGACAGAGCCCAGTAGAGCCCGACAGAGCCCGACAGAGCCCGACAGAGCCCGACAGGGCCCGACAGGGCCCGACAGAGCCCGACAGGGCCCAGTAGAGCCCGACAGAGCCCGACAGAGCCCGACAGAGCCCAGCAGAGCCCGACAGAGCCCAGTAGAGCCCGACAGAGCCCGACAGAGCCCGACAGAGCCCGACAGGGCCCGACAGGGCCCGACAGGGCCCGACAGAGCCCGACAGGGCCCAGTAGAGCCCGACAGAGCCCGACAGAGCCCGACAGAGCCCGACAGAGCCCAGTAGAGCCCGACAGAACCCGACAGAGCCCGACAGAGCCCGACAGAGCCCAGTAGAGCCCGAGAGAGCCCGACAGGGCCCGACAGGGCCCGACAGGGCCCAGTAGAGCCCGACAGAGCCCGACAGAGCCCAGTAGAGCCCAGTAGAGCCCGACAGAGCCCGACAGAGCCCGACAGAGCCCGACAGAGCCCAGTAGAGCCCGACAGAGCCCGACAGAGCCCAGTAGAGCCCAGTAGAGCCCGACAGGGCCCGACAGGGCCCGACAGGGCCCAGTAGAGCCCGACAGAGCCCGACAGAGCCTGACAGGGACCGACAGGGCGCGACAGAGCCCGACAGAGCCTGACAGGGCCCAGTAGAGCCCGACAGAGCCCGACAGAGCCCGACAGAGCCCGACAGAGAACGACAGGGCCCAGTAGAGCCCGACAGAGCCCGACAGATCCCAACAGAGCCCGACAGGGCCCGACAGGGCCCAACAGAGCCCGACAGAGCCCGACAGGGCCCGACAGAGCCCGACAGAGCCCGACAGGGCCCGACAGGGCCCAGTAGAGCCCGACAGAGCCCGACAGAGCCCGACAGGGCCCGACAGGGCCCGACAGAGCCCGACAGAGCCCGACAGGGCCCGACAGGGCCCGACAGAGCCCAGTAGAGCCCGACAGAGCCCGACAGGGCCCGACAGAGCCCGACAGGGCCCGACAGGGCCCGACAGGGCCCAGTAGAGCCCGACAGAGCCCGACAGAGCCCGACAGAGCCCGACAGAGCCCGACAGGGCCCGACAGAGCCCGACAGAGCCCGAAAGGGCCCGACAGAGCCCAACAGAGCCCGACAGGGCCCGACAGAGCCCGACAGAGCCCGACAGGGCACGACAGAGCCCGACAGAGCCCGACAGAGCCCGACAGAGCCCGACAGGGCCCGACAGAGCCCGACAGGGCCCGACAGAGCCCGACAGAGCCCGACAGAGCCCGACAGGGCCCGACAGGGCCCAGTAGAGCCCGACAGAGCCCGACAGAGCCCGACAGGGCCCGACAGAACCCGACAGAGCCCGACAGAGCCCGACAGGGCCCGACAGGGCCCAGTAGAGCCCGATAGAGCCCGACAGAGCCCGACAGAGCCCGACAGGGCCCGACAGGGCCCGACAGGGCCCAGTAGAGCCCGAGAGAGCCCGACAGAGCCCGACAGAACCCGACAGAGCCCGACAGAGCCCGACAGAGCCCGACAGGGCCCAGTAGAGCCCGACAGAGCCCGACAGAGCCCGACAGGGCCCGACAGAGACCGACAGGGCCCGACAGAGCCCGACAGAGCCCGACAGGGCCCGACAGGGCCCGGCAGGGCCCAGTAGAGCCCGACAGAGCCCGACAGGGCCCGACAGAGCCCGACAGAGCTCAATAGAGCCCGACAGAGCCCGACATGGCCCGACAGAGCCCGACAGAGCCCGACAGAGCCCGACAGAGCCCGACAGGGCCCGACAGGGCCCAGTAGAGCCCGACAGAGCCCGACAGAGCCCGACAGAACCCGACAGGGCCCAGTAGAGCCCGACAGAGCCCGACAGAGCCCGACAGAGCCCGACAGGGCCCGACAGGGCCCGACAGGGCCCGACAGGGCCCAGTAGAGCCCGACAGAGCCCGACAGAGCCCGACAGAGCCCGACAGGGCCCGACAGGGCCCGACAGGGCCCAGTAGAGCCCGACAGAGCCCGACAGGGCCCGACAGAGTTCGACAGAGCCCGACAGAGCCCGACAGAGCCCGACAGGGCCCAGTAGAGCCCGACAGAGCCCGACAGAGCCCGACAGAGCCCGACAGAGCCCAGTAGAGCCCGACAGAGCCCGACAGAGCCCGACAGAGCCCGACAGGGCCCGACAGGGCCCGACAGAGCCCGACAGAGCCCAGTAGAGACCGACAGAGCCCGACAGAGCCCGACAGAGCCCGACAGAGCCCAGTAGAGCCCGACAGAACCCGACAGAGCCCGACAGAGCCCGAAAGAGCCCAGTAGAGCCCGAGAGAGCCCGACAGGGCCCGACAGGGTCCGACAGGGCCCAGTAGAGCCCGACAGAGCCCGACAGAGCCCAGTAGAGCCCAGTAGTGCCCGACAGAGCCCGACAGAGCCCGACAGAGCCCGACAGGGCCCGACAGAGCCCGACAGAGCCCGACAGAGCCCGACAGAGCCCGACAGAGCCCGACAGGGCCCAGTAGAGCCCGACAGAGCCCGACAGAGCCCGACAGAGCCCAGTAGAGCCCGACAGGGCCCGACAGGGCCCGACAGGGCCCAGTAGAGCCCGACAGAGCCCGACAGAGCCTGACAGAGCCCGACAGGGCCCGACAGGGCCCGACAGGGCCCAGTAGAGCCCGACAGAGCCCGACAGAGCCTGACAGAGCCCGACAGGGCCCGACAGAGCTCGACAGAGCCCGACAGGGCCCGAGAGGGCCCAGTAGAGCCCGACAGAGCCCGACAGAGACCGACAGAACCCGTCAGAGCCCGACAGAGCCCGACAGAGCCCGACAGAGCCCGACAGGGCCCAGTAGAGCCCCACAGAGCCCGACAGAGCCCGACAGAGACCAACAGGGCCCGACAGAGCCTGACAGAGCCCGACAGAGCCCGACAGGGCCCGACAGAGCCCGACAGGGCCCGACAGGGCCCAGTAGAGCCCGACAGAGCCCGACAGGGCCCGACAGAGCCCGACAGAGCCCGACATGGCCCGACAGAGCCCGACATGGCCCGACAGAGCCCGACAGAGCCCGACAGGGCCCGACAGGGCCCAGTAGAGCCCGACAGAGCCCGACAGAGCCCGACAGAACCCGACAGGGCCCAGTAGAGCCCGACAGAGCCCGACAGAGCCCGACAGAGCCCGACAGGGCCCGACAGGGCCCGACAGGGCCCGACAGAGCCCGACAGGGCCCAGTAGAGCCCGACAGAGCCCGACAGAGCCCGACAGAGCCCGACAGAGCCCGACAGGGCCCGACAGAGCCCGACAGAGCCCGACAGGGCCCGACAGGGCCCAGTAGAGCCCGACAGAGCCCGACAGGGCCCGACAGAGCCCGACAGAGCCCGACAGAGCCCGACAGAGCCCGACAGAGCACGACAGAGCCCGACAGAGCACGACAGAGCCCGACAGAGCCCGACAGAGCCCGAGAGAGCTCGACAGGGCCCGACAGAGCCCAACAGAGCCCAACAGGGCCCGACAGGGCCCGACAGAGCCCGACAGGGCCCGACAGAGCCCGACAGAACCCGACAGAGCCCGACAGGGCCCGACAGAGCCCGACAGAGCCCGACAGGGACCAGTAGAGCCCGACAGAGCCCGACAGAGCCCGACAGATCCCAACAGAGCCCGACAGAGCCCAGTAGAGCCCGACAGAGCCCGACAGAGCCCGACATAGCCCGACAGGGCCCGACAGGGCCCGACAGGGCCCGACAGAGCCCGACAGAGCCCGACAGAGCCCGACAGGGCCCAGTAGAGCCCGACAGAGCCCGACAGAGCCCGACAGGGCCCGACAGGGCCCGACAGAGCCCGACAGGGCCCAGTAGAGCCCGACAGAGCCCGACAGAGCCCGACAGGGCCCGACAGGGCCCAGTAGAGCCCGACAGGGCCTGACAGGGCCCGACAGAGCCCAGTAGAGCCCGACAAAGCCCGACAGAGCCCGACAGAGCCCG
The DNA here is from genome assembly GCF_036013445.1 of Caloenas nicobarica. Classification (NCBI taxonomy): domain Eukaryota; kingdom Metazoa; phylum Chordata; class Aves; order Columbiformes; family Columbidae; genus Caloenas; species Caloenas nicobarica. The sequence continues at coordinate 77,384 of NW_027017223.1, forward strand.
ACAGAACCCGACAGAGGCCGACAGAGCCCAGTAGAGCCCGACAGAGCCCGACAGAGCCCGACAGAGCCCGACAGAGCCCGACAGGGCCCGACAGGGCCCAGTAGAGCCCGACAGAGCCCGACAGAGCCCGACAGAGCCCGACAGAGCCCGAGAGGGCCCGACAGGGCCCAGTAGAGCCAGACAAAGCCCGACAGAGCCCGACAGAACCCGACAGAGCCCGACAGAGCCCGACAGAGCCCGACAGGGCCCGACAGGGCCCGACAGGGCCCAGTAGAGCCCGACAGAGCCCGACAGAGCCCAGTAGAGCCCGACAGAGCCCGACAGAGCCCGACAGAGCCCGACAGAACCCGACAGAGCCCGACAGAGACCAGTTGAGCCCGACAGAGCCCGACAGAGCCCGACAGAGCCCGACAGGGCCCGACAGGGCCCAGTAGAGCCCGACAGAGCCCGATAGAGCCCGACAGAGCCCGACAGAGCCCGACAGGGCCCAGTAGAGCCCGACAGAGCCCGACAGAGCCCGACAGAGCCCGACAGGGCACGACAGAGCCCGACAGAGCCCAGTAGAGCCCGACAGAGCCCGACAGAGCCCGACAGAGCCCGACAGAGCCCAACAGAGCCCGACAGGGCCCAGTAGAGCCCAGTATAGCCCGACAGAGCCCGACAGGGCCCGACAGAGCGCGACAGAGCCCGACAGAGCCCGACAGGGCCCGACAGAGCCTGACAGAGCTCGACAGGGTCCAGTAGAGCCCGACAGAGCCCGACAGAGCCCGACAGAGCCCGACAGAGCCCGACAGGCCCCGACAGAGCCCGACAGAGCCCGACAGAGCCCGACAGGCCCCGACAGAGCCCGACAGAGCCCGACAGAGCCCGACAGAGCCCGACAGGGCCCGACAGGGCCCGACAGGGCCCGACAGAGCCCAGTAGAGACCGACAGAGCCCGACAGAGCCCGACAGAGCCCGACAGGGCCCGACAGGGCCCAGTAGAGCCCGACAGAGTCCGACAGAGCCCGACAGAGCCCGACAGAGCCCGACAGAGCCCGACAGGCCCCGACAGAGCCCGACAGAGCCCGACAGGGCCCGACAGGGCCCGACAGGGCCCGACAGGGCCCGACAGAGCCCAGTAGAGACCGACAGAGCCCGACAGAGCCCGACAGAGCCCGACAGGGCCCGACAGAGCCCGACAGGGCCCGAAAGGGCCCGACAGAGCCCAGTAGAGCCCGACAGAGCCCGACAGAGCCCGACAGAGCCCGACAGGGCCCGACAGGGCCCAGTAGAGCCCGACAGAGCCCGACAGAGCCCGACAGGGCCCGACAGAGCCCGACAGGGCCCGACAGGGCCCGATAGAGCCCGACAGGGCCCGAAAGTGCCCGACAGAGCCCAGTAGAGCCCGACAGAGCCCGACAGAGCCCGACAGGGCCCGACAGGGCCCAGTAGAGCCCGACAGAGCCCGACAGAGCCCGACAGGGCCCGACAGGGCCCGACAGGGCCCGACAGGGCCCGACAGAGCCCGACAGGGCCCGACAGGGCCCAGTAGAGCCCGACAGAGCCCGACAGAGCCCGAAAGAACCCGTCAGAGCCCGACAGTGCCCGACAGAGCCCGACAGAGCCCGACAGGGCCCAGTAGAGCCCGACAGAGCCCGACAGAGCCCGACAGAGACCGACAGGGCCCGACAGAGCCCGACAGAGCCCGACAGAGCCCGACAGGGCCCGACAGGGCCCAGTAGAGCCCGACAGAGCCCGACACAGCCCGACACAGCCCGACAGAGCCCGACATGGCCCGACAGAGCCCGACAGAGCCCGACAGGGCCCGACAGGGCCCAGTAGAGCCCGACAGAGCCCGACAGAGCCCGACAGAACCCAACAGGTCCCAGTAGAGCCCGACAGAGCCCGACAGAGCCCGACAGAGCCCGACAGGGCCCGACAGAGCCCGACAGAGCCCGACAGGGCCCAGTAGAGCCCGACAGAGCCCGACAGAACCCGACAGGGCCCGACAGAACCCGACAGAGCCCGACAGGGCCCGACAGGGCCCAGTAGAGCCTGACAGAGCCCGACAGGGCCCGACAGAGCCCGACAGAGCCCGACAGGGCCCAGTAGAGCCCGACAGAGCCCGACATAGCCCGACAGAGCCCGAGAGAGCCCGACAGGGCCCGACAGAGCCCGACAGAGCCCGACAGGGCCCGACAGGGCCCGACAGGGCCCGACAGAGCCCGACAGAGCCCGACAGGGCCCAGTAGAGCCCGACAGAGCCCGACAGAGCCCGACAGAGCCCAACAGAGCCCGACAGAGCCCAGTAGAGCCCGACAGAGCCCGACAGAGCCCGACAGAGCCCGACAGGGCCCGACAGAGCCCGACAGGGCCCGACAGGGCCCGACAGAGCCTGACAGAGCCCGAGAGAGCCCGACAGGGCCCAGTAGAGTCCGACAGAGCCCGACAGAGCCCGACAGGGCCCGACAGGGCCCGACAGGGCCCGACAGAGCCCGACAGGGCCCGACAGAGCCCGACAGAGCCCGACAGAGCCCGACAGGGCCCGACAGGGCCCGACAGGGCCCGACAGAGCCCGACAGGGCCCAGTAGAGCCCGACAGAGCCCGACAGGGCCCGACAGGGCCCGACAGGGCCCAGTAGAGCCCGACAGAGCCCGACAGAGCCCGACAGGGCCCGACAGAACCCGACAGAGCCCGACAGAGCCCGACAGAGCCCGACAGGGCCCGACAGAGCCCGACAGAGCCCGACAGAGCCCGACAGGGCCCGACAGGGCCCAGTAGAGCCCGACAGAGCCCGACAGAGCCCGACAGAGCCCGACAGGGCCCGACAGGGCCCGACAGAGCCCGACAGAGCCCGACAGAGCCCGACAGGGCCCGACAGAGCTCAGTAGAGCCCGACAGAGCCCGACAGAGCCCGACAGAACCCGACAGAGGCCGACAGAGCCCAGTAGAGCCCGACAGAGCCCGACAGAGCCCGACAGAGACCGACAGAGACCGACAGAGACCGACAGGGCCCGACAGGGCCCAGTAGAGCCCGACAGAGCCCGACAGAGCCCGAGAGGGCCCGACAGGGCCCAGTAGAGCCAGACCGAGCCCGACAGAACCCGACAGAGCCCGACAGAGCCCGACAGGGCCCGACAGGGCCGGACAGGGCCCGACAGAGCCCGACAGAGCCCGACAGAGCCCAGTAGAGCCCGACAGAGCCCGACAGAGCCCAGTAGAGCCCGACAGAGCCCGACAGAGCCCGACAGAGCCCGACAGAGCCCGACAGAGACCAGTTGAGCCCGACAGAGCCCGACAGAGCCCGACAGAGCCCGACAGAGCCCGACAGGGCCCAGTAGAGCCCGACAGAGCCCGACAGAGCCCGACAGAGCCCGACAGGGCCCGACAGAGCCCGACAGAGCCCGACAGAGCCCGACAGGGCCCGACAGGGCCCGACAGGGCCCAGTAGAGCCCGACAGAGCCCGACAGAGCCCGACAGAGCCCGACAGAGCCCGACAGGGCCCAGTAGAGCCCAGTAGAGCCCGACAGAGCCCGACAGGGCCCGACAGGGCCCGACAGAGCCCGACCGAGCCCGACAGGGCCCGACAGAGCCTGACAGAGCCCGACAGGGCCCAGTAGAGCCCGACAGAGCCCGACAGAGCCCGACAGAGCCCGACAGAGCCCGACAGGCCCCGACAGAGCCCGACAGAGCCCGACAGGGCCCGACAGGGCCCAGTAGAGACCGACAGAGCCCGACAGAGCCCGACAGAGACCGACAGGGCCCGACAGGGCCCAGTAGAGCCCGACAGAGCCCGACAGAGCCCGACAGAGCCCGACAGAGCCCGACAGGGCCCGACAGGGCCCAGTAGAGCCCGACAGAGCCGAACAGAGCCCGACAGGGCCCGACAGGGCCCGACAGGGCCCGACAGAGCCCGACAGGGCCCGAAAGGGCCCGACAGAGCCCAGTAGAGCCCGACAGAGCCCGACAGAGCCCGACAGAGCCCGACAGGGCCCGACAGGGCCCAGTAGAGCCCGACAGAGCACGACAGAGCCCGACAGGGCCCGACAGGGCCCGACAGGGCCCGATAGAGCCCGACAGGGCCCGAAAGGGCCCGACAGAGCCCAGTAGAGCCCGACAGAGCCCGACAGAGCCCGACAGAACCCGTCAGAGCCCGACAGAGCCCGACAGAGCCCGACAGAGTCCGACAGGGCCCAGTAGAGCCCGACAGAGCCCGACAGAGACCGACAGAGACCGACAGGGCCCGACAGAGCCCGACAGAGCCCGACAGAGCCCGACAGGGCCCGACAGGGCCCAGTAGAGCCCGACAGAGCCCGACAGGGCCCGACAGAGCCCGACAGAGCCCGACAGAGCCCGACAGGGCCCGACAGAGCCCGACAGAGCCCGACAGAGCCCGACAGGGCCCGACAGGGCCCAGTAGAGCCCGACAGAGCCCGACAGTGCCCAACAGAACCCGACAGGTCCCAGTAGAGCCCGACAGAGCCCGACAGAGCCCGACAGAGCCCGACAGGGCCCGATAGAGCCCGACAGAGCGCGACAGGGCCCAGTACAGCCCGAGAGAGCCCGACAGAGCCCGACAGGGCCCGACAGAGCCCGACAGAGCCCGACAGGGCCCGACAGGGCCCGACAGGGCCCGACAGAGCCCGACAGGGCCCGACAGGGCCCGACAGGGCCCGACAGAGCCCAACAGAGACCGACAGGGCCCGACAGAGCCCGACAGAGCCCGACAGGGCCCGACAGGGCCCGGCAGGGCCCGGCAGGGCCCAGTAGAGCCCGACAGAGCCCGACAGGGCCCGACAGAGCCCGAAAGAGCTCAATAGAGCCCGACAGAGCCCGACATGGCCCGACAGAGCCCGACAGGGCCCGACAGGGCCCAACAGAGCCCGACAGAGCCCGACAGGGCCCGACAGAGCCCGACAGAGCCCGACAGGGCCCGACAGGGCCCAGTAGAGCCCGACAGAGCCCGACAGAGCCCGACAGGGCCCGACAGGGCCCGACAGAGCCCGACAGAGCCCGACAGGGCCCGACAGGGCCCGACAGAGCCCAGTAGAGCCCGACAGAGCCCGACAGGGCCCGACAGAGCCCGACAGGGCCCGACAGGGCCCGACAGGGCCCAGTAGAGCCCGACAGAGCCCGACAGAGCCCGACAGAGCCCGACAGGGCCCGACAGAGCCCGACAGAGCCCGACATGGCCCGACAGAGCCCGACAGAGCCCGACAGAGCCCGACAGGGCCCAGTAGAGCCCGAAAGAGCCCGACAGAGCCCGACAGAACCCGACAGAACCCGACAGGGCCCAGTAGAGCCCGACAGAGCCCGACAGAGCCCGACAGGGCCCGACAGAGCCCGACAGGGCCCGACAGAGCCCGACAGAGCCCGACAGGGCCCAGTAGAGCCCGACAGAGCCCGACAGAGCCCGACAGAGCCCGACAGGGCCCGACAGGGCCCGACAGAGCCCGACAGAGCCCGACAGGGCCCGACAGGGCCCAGTAGAGCCCGACAGAGCCCGACAGGGCCCGACAGGGCCCGACAGGGCCCGACAGGGCCCGACAGAGCCCGACAGAGCCCAGTAGAGCCCGACAGAGCCCGACAGAGCCCGACAGAGCCCGACAGGGCCCGACAGGGCCCGACAGAGCCCGACAGGGCCCAGTAGAGCCCGACAGGGCCCGACAGAGCCCGACAGAGCCCAGCAGAGCCCGACAGAGCCCAGTAGAGCCCGACAGAGCCCGACAGAGCCCGACAGAGCCCGACAGGGCCCGACAGGGCCCGACAGGGCCCGACAGAGCCCGACAGGGCCCAGTAGAGCCCGACAGAGCCCGACAGAGCCCGACAGAGCCCGACAGAGCCCAGTAGAGCCCGACAGAACCCGACAGAGCCCGACAGAGCCCGACAGAGCCCAGTAGAGCCCGAGAGAGCCCGACAGGGCCCGACAGGGCCCGACAGGGCCCAGTAGAGCCCGACAGAGCCCGACAGAGCCCAGTAGAGCCCAGTAGAGCCCGACAGAGCCCGACAGAGCCCGACAGAGCCCGACAGGGCCCGACAGGGCCCGACAGGGCCCAGTAGAGCCCGACAGAGCCCGACAGAGCCCAGTAGAGCCCAGTAGAGCCCGACAGGGCCCGACAGGGCCCGACAGGGCCCAGTAGAGCCCGACAGAGCCCGACAGAGCCTGACAGGGACCGACAGGGCGCGACAGAGCCCGACAGAGCCTGACAGGGCCCAGTAGAGCCCGACAGAGCCCGACAGAGCCCGACAGAGCCCGACAGAGAACGACAGGGCCCAGTAGAGCCCGACAGAGCCCGACAGATCCCAACAGAGCCCGACAGGGCCCGACAGGGCCCAACAGAGCCCGACAGAGCCCGACAGGGCCCGACAGAGCCCGACAGAGCCCGACAGGGCCCGACAGGGCCCAGTAGAGCCCGACAGAGCCCGACAGAGCCCGACAGGGCCCGACAGGGCCCGACAGAGCCCGACAGAGCCCGACAGGGCCCGACAGGGCCCGACAGAGCCCAGTAGAGCCCGACAGAGCCCGACAGGGCCCGACAGGGCCCGACAGGGCCCAGTAGAGCCCGACAGAGCCCGACAGAGCCCGACAGAGCCCGACAGAGCCCGACAGGGCCCGACAGAGCCCGACAGAGCCCGAAAGGGCCCGACAGAGCCCAACAGAGCCCGACAGGGCCCGACAGAGCCCGACAGAGCCCGACAGGGCACGACAGAGCCCGACAGAGCCCGACAGAGCCCGACAGAGCCCGACAGGGCCCGACAGAGCCCGACAGGGCCCGACAGAGCCCGACAGAGCCCGACAGAGCCCGACAGGGCCCGACAGGGCCCAGTAGAGCCCGACAGAGCCCGACAGAGCCCGACAGGGCCCGACAGAACCCGACAGAGCCCGACAGAGCCCGACAGGGCCCGACAGGGCCCAGTAGAGCCCGATAGAGCCCGACAGAGCCCGACAGAGCCCGACAGGGCCCGACAGGGCCCGACAGGGCCCAGTAGAGCCCGAGAGAGCCCGACAGAGCCCGACAGAACCCGACAGAGCCCGACAGAGCCCGACAGAGCCCGACAGGGCCCAGTAGAGCCCGACAGAGCCCGACAGAGCCCGACAGGGCCCGACAGAGACCGACAGGGCCCGACAGAGCCCGACAGAGCCCGACAGGGCCCGACAGGGCCCGGCAGGGCCCAGTAGAGCCCGACAGAGCCCGACAGGGCCCGACAGAGCCCGACAGAGCTCAATAGAGCCCGACAGAGCCCGACATGGCCCGACAGAGCCCGACAGAGCCCGACAGAGCCCGACAGAGCCCGACAGGGCCCGACAGGGCCCAGTAGAGCCCGACAGAGCCCGACAGAGCCCGACAGAACCCGACAGGGCCCAGTAGAGCCCGACAGAGCCCGACAGAGCCCGACAGGGCCCGACAGGGCCCGACAGGGCCCAGTAGAGCCCGACAGAGCCCGACAGAGCCCGACAGAGCCCGACAGGGCCCGACAGGGCCCGACAGGGCCCGACAGGGCCCAGTAGAGCCCGACAGAGCCCGACAGGGCCCGACAGAGTTCGACAGAGCCCGACAGAGCCCGACAGGGCCCGACAGGGCCCGACAGGGCCCGACAGAGCCCAGTAGAGCCCGAGAGAGCCCGACAGGGCCCGGCAGAGCCCGGCAGGGCCCAGTAGAGCCCGACAGAGCCCGACAGGGCCCGACAGAGCCCGAAAGAGCTCAATAGAGCCCGACAGAGCCCGACAGGGCCCGACAGAGCCCGACAGGGCCCGACAGGGCCCAACAGAGCCCGACAGAGCCCGACAGGGCCCGACAGAGCCCGACAGAGCCCGACAGGGCCCGACAGGGCCCAGTAGAGCCCGACAGAGCCCGACAGAGCCCGACAGGGCCCGACAGGGCCCGACAGAGCCCGACAGAGCCCGACAGGGCCCGACAGGGCCCGACAGAGCCCAGTAGAGCCCGACAGAGCCCGACAGGGCCCGACAGGGCCCGACAGGGCCCGACAGGGCCCAGTAGAGCCCGACAGAGCCCGACAGAGCCCGACAGAGCCCGACAGGGCCCGACAGAGCCCGACAGAGCCCGACAGAGCCCGACAGAGCCCGACAGAGCCCGACAGGGCCCAGTAGAGCCCGACAGAGCCCGACAGAGCCCGACAGAACCCGACAGAACCCGACAGGGCCCAGTAGAGCCCGACAGAGCCCGACAGAGCCCGACAGGGCCCGACAGAGCCCGACAGGGCCCGACAGAGCCCGACAGAGCCCGACAGGGCCCAGTAGAGCCCGACAGAGCCCGACAGAGCCCGACAGAGCCCGACAGGGCCCGACAGGGCCCGACAGAGCCCGACAGAGCCCGACAGGGCCCGACAGGGCCCAGTAGAGCCCGACAGAGCCCGACAGGGCCCGACAGGGCCCGACAGGGCCCGACAGGGCCCGACAGGGCCCGACAGGGCCCGACAGGGCCCGACAGAGCCCAGTAGAGCCCGACAGAGCCCGACAGAGCCCGACAGAGCCCGACAGGGCCCGACAGGGCCCGACAGAGCCCGACAGGGCCCAGTAGAGCCCGACAGGGCCCGACAGAGCCCGACAGAGCCCAGCAGAGCCCGACAGAGCCCAGTAGAGCCCGACAGATCCCGACAGAGCCCGACAGAGCCCGACAGGGCCCGACAGGGCCCGACAGGGCCCAGTAGAGCCCGACAGAGCCCGACAGAGCCCGACAGAGCCCGACAGAGCCCAGTAGAGCCCGACAGAACCCGACAGAGCCCGACAGAGCCCGACAGAGCCCAGTAGAGCCCGAGAGAGCCCGACAGGGCCCGACAGGGCCCGACAGGGCCCAGTAGAGCCCGACAGAGCCCGACAGAGCCCAGTAGAGCCCAGTAGAGCCCGACAGAGCCCGACAGAGCCCGACAGAGCCCGACAGGGCCCGACAGGGCCCGACAGGGCCCAGTAGAGCCCGACAGAGCCCGACAGAGCCCAGTAGAGCCCAGTAGAGCCCGACAGGGCCCGACAGGGCCCGACAGGGCCCAGTAGAGCCCGACAGAGCCCGACAGAGCCTGACAGGGACCGACAGGGCGCGACAGAGCCCGACAGAGCCTGACAGGGCCCAGTAGAGCCCGACAGAGCCCGACAGAGCCCGACAGAGCCCGACAGAGAACGACAGGGCCCAGTAGAGCCCGACAGAGCCCGACAGATCCCAACAGAGCCCGACAGGGCCCGACAGGGCCCAACAGAGCCCGACAGAGCCCGACAGGGCCCGACAGAGCCCGACAGAGCCCGACAGGGCCCGACAGGGCCCAGTAGAGCCCGACAGAGCCCGACAGAGCCCGACAGGGCCCGACAGGTCCCGACAGAGCCCGACAGAGCCCGACAGGGCCCGACAGGGCCCGACAGAGCCCAGTAGAGCCCGACAGAGCCCGACAGGGCCCGACAGAGCCCGACAGGGCCCGACAGGGCCCGACAGGGCCCAGTAGAGCCCGACAGAGCCCGACAGAGCCCGACAGAGCCCGACAGAGCCCGACAGGGCCCGACAGAGCCCGACAGAGCCCGAAAGGGCCCGACAGAGCCCAACAGAGCCCGACAGAGCCCGACAGAGCCCGACAGGGCACGACAGAGCCCGACAGAGCCCGACAGAGCCCGACAGAGCCCGACAGGGCCCGACAGAGCCCGACAGGGCCCGACAGAGCCCGACAGAGCCCGACAGAGCCCGACAGGGCCCGACAGGGCCCAGTAGAGCCCGACAGAGCCCGACAGAGCCCGACAGGGCCCGACAGAACCCGACAGAGCCCGACAGAGCCCGACAGGGCCCGACAGGGCCCAGTAGAGCCCGATAGAGCCCGACAGAGCCCGACAGAGCCCGACAGGGCCCGACAGGGCCCGACAGGGCCCAGTAGAGCCCGAGAGAGCCCGACAGAGCCCGACAGAACCCGACAGAGCCCGACAGAGCCCGACAGAGCCCGACAGGGCCCAGTAGAGCCCGACAGAGCCCGACAGAGCCCGACAGGGCCCGACAGAGACCGACAGGGCCCGACAGAGCCCGACAGAGCCCGACAGGGCCCGACAGGGCCCGGCAGGGCCCAGTAGAGCCCGACAGAGCCCGACAGGGCCCGACAGAGCCCGACAGAGCTCAATAGAGCCCGACAGAGCCCGACATGGCCCGACAGAGCCCGACAGAGCCCGACAGAGCCCGACAGAGCCCGACAGGGCCCGACAGGGCCCAGTAGAGCCCGACAGAGCCCGACAGAGCCCGACAGAACCCGACAGGGCCCAGTAGAGCCCGACAGAGCCCGACAGAGCCCGACAGAGCCCGACAGGGCCCGACAGGGCCCGACAGGGCCCAGTAGAGCCCGACAGAGCCCGACAGAGCCCGACAGAGCCCGACAGGGCCCGACAGGGCCCGACAGGGCCCGACAGGGCCCGACAGGGCCCAGTAGAGCCCGACAGAGCCCGACAGGGCCCGACAGAGTTCGACAGAGCCCGACAGAGCCCGACAGAGCCCGACAGGGCCCAGTAGAGCCCGACAGAGCCCGACAGAGCCCGACAGAGCCCGACAGAGCCCAGTAGAGCCCGACAGAGCCCGACAGAGCCCGACAGAGCCCGACAGGGCCCGACAGAGCCCGACAGAGCCCGACAGAGCCCAGTAGAGACCGACAGAGCCCGACAGAGCCCGACAGAGCCCGACAGAGCCCAGTAGAGCCCGACAGAACCCGACAGAGCCCGACAGAGCCCGACAGGGCCCGACAGGGTCCGACAGGGCCCAGTAGAGCCCGACAGAGCCCGACAGAGCCCAGTAGAGCCCAGTAGTGCCCGACAGAGCCCGACAGAGCCCGACAGGGCCCGACAGAGCCCGACAGAGCCCGACAGGGCCCGACAGAGCCCGACAGGGCCCGACAGGGCCCAGTAGAGCCCGACAGAGCCCGACAGAGCCCGACAGAGCCCAGTAGAGCCCGACAGGGCCCGACAGGGCCCGACAGGGCCCAGGAGAGCCCGACAGAGCCCGACAGAGCCTGACAGAGCCCGACAGGGACCGACAGGGCGCGACAGAGCCCGACAGAGCCTGACAGGGCCCAGTAGAGCCCGACAGAGCCCGACAGAGCCCGACAGAGCCCGACAGAGCCCGACAGGGCCCAGTAGAGCCCGACAGAGCCCGACAGATCCCGACAGAGCCCGACAGGGCCCGACAGGGCCCGACAGAGCCCGACAGAGCCCGACAGGGCCCGACAGAGCCCGACAGAGCCCGACAGGGCCCAGTAGAGCCCGACAGAGCCCGACAGAGCCCGACAGGGCCCGACAGGGCCCGACAGAGCCCGACAGGGCCCGACAGGGCCCGACAGGTCCCAGTAGAGCCCGACAGAGCCCGACAGGGCCCGACAGAGCCCGACAGGGCCCGACAGGGCCCGACAGTGCCCAGTAGAGCCCGACAGAGCCCGACAGAGCCTGACAGAGCCCGACAGGGCCCGACAGAGCCCGACAGAGCCCGACAGAGCCCGAAAGGGCCCGACAGGGCCCGACAGAGCCCGACAGGGCCCGACAGGGCCCGACAGGGCCCGACAGAGCCCGACAGGGCCCGACAGAGCCCGACAGAGCCCGACAGAGCCCGACAGAGCCCAGTAGAGCCCGACAGAGCCCGACAGAGCCCGACAGAGCCCGACAGAGCCCGACAGAGTCCGACAGGGCCCAGTAGAGCCCAACAGAGCCCGACAGAGCCCGACAGAGCCCGACAGGGCCCGACAGGGCCCGACAGAGCCCGACAGGGCCCGACAGGGCCCAGTAGAGCCCGACAGAGCCCGAGAGGGCCCGACAGAGCCCGACAGAGCCCGACAGAGCCCGACAGAGCCCGACAGGGCCCGACAGAGCCCGACAGAGCCCGACAGGGCCCAGTAGAGCCCGACAGAGCCCGACAGAGCCCGACAGAACCCGACAGGGCCCAGTAGAGCCCGACAGAGCCCGACAGAGCCCGACAGAGCCCGACAGAGCCCGACAGGGCCCGACAGAGCCCGACAGGGCCCAGTAGAGCCCGACAGAGCCCGACAGGGCCCGACAGGGCCCGACAGGGCCCGACAGGGCCCGACAGAGCCCGACAGAGCCCAGTAGAGCCCGAAAGAGCCCGACAGAGCCCGACAGAGCCCGACAGAGCCCGACAGGTCCCGACAGGGCCCGACAGAGCCCGACAGGGCCCGACAGGGCCCGACAGGGCCCGACAGGGCCCGACAGAGCCCGACAGAGCCCGACAGAGCCCGACAGGGCCCGACAGGGCCCGACAGAGCCCGACAGCGCCCAGTAGAGCCCGACAGGGCCCGACAGAGCCCAGTAGAGCCCGACAGAGCCCGACAGAGCCCGACAGAGCCCGACAGAGTCCAGTAGAGCCCGACAGAGCCCGACAGAGCCCGACAGAGCCCGACAGAGCCCGACAGGGCCCGACAGGGCCCGACAGGGCCCAGTAGAGCCCGACAGAGCCCGACAGAGCCCGACAGAGCCCGACAGGGCCTGACAGGGCCCAGAAGAGCCCGACAGAGCCCGACAGGGCCCGACAGGGCCCGACAGAGCCCGACAGAGCCCGACAGAGCCTGACAGGGCCCGACAGAGCCCGACAGAGCCCGACAGAGCCCGACAGGGCCCAGTAGAGACCGACAGAGCCCGACAGAGCCCAGTAGAGCCCAGTAGAGCCCGACAGAGCCCGACAGAGCCCGACAGAGCCCGACAGAGCCCGACAGAGCCCGACAGGGCCCAGTAGAGACCGACAGAGCCCGACAGAGCCCAGTAGAGCCCAGTAGAGCCCAGTAGAGCCCGACAGAGCCCGACAGAGCCCGACAGAGCCCGACAGAACCCGACAGAGCCCGACAGAGACCAGTTGAGCCCGACAGAGCCCGACAGAGCCCGACAGAGCCCGACAGAGCCCGACAGAGCCCGACAGGGCCCGACAGGGCCCAGTAGAGCCCGACAGAGCTCGACAGAGCCCGACAGAGCCCAGTAGAGCCCGACAGAGCCCGACAGAGCCCGACAGAGCCCGACAGGGCCCGACAGAGCCCGACAGAGCCCGACAGAGCCCGACAGGGCCCGACAGGGCCCAGTAGAGCCCGACAGAGCCCGACAGAGCCCGACAGGGCCCAGTAGAGCCCAGTAGAGCCCGACAGAGCCCAGTAGAGCCCGACAGAGCCCGACAGAGCCCGACAGGGCCCGACAGGGCCCGACAGGGCCCGACAGAGCCCGACAGAGCCCGACAGGGCCTGAAAGAGCCCGACAGGGCCCAGTAGAGCCCGACAGAGCCCGACAGAGCCCGACAGAGCCCAGTAGAGCTCGACAGAGCTCGAGAGAGCCCGACAGAGCCCGACAGAGCCCGACAGGGCCCGACAGGGCCCGACAGAGCCCGACAGAGCCCGACAGAGCCCGACAGGGCCCGACAGAGCCCGACAGGGCCCGACAGAGCCCGACAGAGCCCGACAGGGCCCGACAGAGCCCAGTAGAGCCCGACAGAGCCCGACAGAGCCCGACAGGGCCCGACAGGGCCCAGTAGAGCCCGACAGAGCCCGACAGGGCCCGACAGAGCCCGACAGGGCCCGACAGAGCCCGACAGAGCCCGACAGGGCCCAGTAGAGCCCGACAGAGCCCGACAGAGCCCGACAGAACCCGTCAGAGCCCGACAGAGCCCGACAGAGCCCGACAGAGCCCGACAGGGCCCAGTAGAGCCCGACAGAGCCCGACAGAGCCCGACAGAGCCCGACAGGGCCCGACAGGGCCCGACAGAGCCCGACAGAGCCTGACAGAGCCCGACAGGGCCCGACAGGGCCCAGTAGAGCCCGACAGAGCCGAGAGGGCCCGACAGAGCCCGACAGAGCCCGACAGGGCCCGACAGAGCCCGACAGAGCCCGACAGGGCCCAGTAGAGCCCGACAGAGCCCGACAGAGCCCGACAGAGCCCGACAGAGCCCGACAGGGCCCAGTAGAGCCCGACAGAGCCCGACAGAGCCCGACAGAGCCCGACAGAGCCCGACAGGGCCCAGTAGAGCCCGACAGAGCCCGACAGAGCCCGACAGGGCCCGACAGAGCCCGACAGGGCCCGACAGAGCCCGACAGGGCCCGACAGGGCCCAGTGGAGCCCGACAGAGCCCGACAGAGCCCGACAGAGCCCGTCAGAACCCGACAGAGACCGACAGAGTCCAGTAGAGCCCGACAGAGCCCGACAGAGCCCGACAGGGCCCGACAGGGCCCAGTAGAGCCCGACAGAGCACGACAGAGCCCGACAGGGCCCGACAGGGCCCAGAAGAGCCCGACAGAGCCCGACAGAGCCCGACAGATCCCGACAGAACCCGACAGAGCCCGACAGAGCCCGACAGAGCCCGACAGGGCCCAGTAGAGACCGACAGAGCCCGACAGAGCCCAGTAGAGCCCAGTAGAGCCCGACAGAGCCCGACAGAGCCCGACAGAGCCCGACAGAACCCGACAGAGCCCGACAGAGACCAGTTGAGCCCGACAGATCCCGACAGAGCGCGACAGAGCCCGACAGGGCCCGACAGGGCCCAGTAGAGCCCGACAGAGCCCGACAGAGCCCGACAGAGCCCAGTAGAGCTCGACAGAGCCTGACAGAGCCCGACAGAGCCCGACAGGGCCCGACAGGGCCCGACAGAGCCCAGTAGAGCCCGACAGAGCCCGACAGAGCCCGACAGAGCCCGACAGAGCCCGACAGGGCCCAGTAGAGCCCAGTAGAGCCCGACAGAGCCCAGTAGAGCCCGACAGAGCCCGACAGAGCCCGACAGAGCCCGACAGGGCCCGACAGGGCCCGACAGAGCCCGACAGGGCCCGACAGAGCCCGACAGAGCCCGACAGAGCCCGACAGGGCCCGATAGGGCCTGACAGAGCCCAGTAGAGCCCGACAGAGCCCGACAGAGCCCGACAGGGCCCGACAGGGCCCAGTAGAGACCGACAGAGCCCGACAGAGCCCAGTAGAGCCCAGTAGAGCCCGACAGAGCCCGACAGAGCCCGACAGAGCCCGACAGAGCCCGACAGAGCCCGAAAGGGCCCGACAGAGCCCAACAGAGCCCGACAGAGCCCGACAGAGCCCGACAGGGCACGACAGAGCCCGACAGAGCCCGACAGAGCCCGACAGAGCCCGACAGGGCCCGACAGAGCCCGACAGGGCCCGACAGAGCCCGACAGAGCCCGACAGAGCCCGACAGGGCCCGACAGGGCCCAGTAGAGCCCGACAGAGCCCGACAGAGCCCGACAGGGCCCGACAGAACCCGACAGAGCCCGACAGAGCCCGACAGGGCCCGACAGGGCCCAGTAGAGCCCGATAGAGCCCGACAGAGCCCGACAGAGCCCGACAGGGCCCGACAGGGCCCGACAGGGCCCAGTAGAGCCCGAGAGAGCCCGACAGAGCCCGACAGAACCCGACAGAGCCCGACAGAGCCCGACAGAGCCCGACAGGGCCCAGTAGAGCCCGACAGAGCCCGACAGAGCCCGACAGGGCCCGACAGAGACCGACAGGGCCCGACAGAGCCCGACAGAGCCCGACAGGGCCCGACAGGGCCCGGCAGGGCCCAGTAGAGCCCGACAGAGCCCGACAGGGCCCGACAGAGCCCGACAGAGCTCAATAGAGCCCGACAGAGCCCGACATGGCCCGACAGAGCCCGACAGAGCCCGACAGAGCCCGACAGAGCCCGACAGGGCCCGACAGGGCCCAGTAGAGCCCGACAGAGCCCGACAGAGCCCGACAGAACCCGACAGGGCCCAGTAGAGCCCGACAGAGCCCGACAGAGCCCGACAGAGCCCGACAGGGCCCGACAGGGCCCGACAGGGCCCAGTAGAGCCCGACAGAGCCCGACAGAGCCCGACAGAGCCCGACAGGGCCCGACAGGGCCCGACAGGGCCCAGTAGAGCCCGACAGAGCCCGACAGGGCCCGACAGAGTTCGACAGAGCCCGACAGAGCCCGACAGAGCCCGACAGGGCCCAGTAGAGCCCGACAGAGCCCGACAGAGCCCGACAGAGCCCGACAGAGCCCAGTAGAGCCCGACAGAGCCCGACAGAGCCCGACAGAGCCCGACAGGGCCCGACAGAGCCCGACAGAGCCCGACAGAGCCCAGTAGAGACCGACAGAGCCCGACAGAGCCCGACAGAGCCCGACAGAGCCCAGTAGAGCCCGACAGAACCCGACAGAGCCCGACAGAGCCCGACAGGGCCCGACAGGGTCCGACAGGGCCCAGTAGAGCCCGACAGAGCCCGACAGAGCCCAGTAGAGCCCAGTAGTGCCCGACAGAGCCCGACAGAGCCCGACAGGGCCCGACAGAGCCCGACAGAGCCCGACAGGGCCCGACAGAGCCCGACAGGGCCCGACAGGGCCCAGTAGAGCCCGACAGAGCCCGACAGAGCCCGACAGAGCCCGACAGAGCCCAGTAGAGCCCGACAGGGCCCGACAGGGCCCGACAGGGCCCAGGAGAGCCCGACAGAGCCCGACAGAGCCTGACAGAGCCCGACAGGGACCGACAGGGCGCGACAGAGCCCGACAGAGCCTGACAGGGCCCAGTAGAGCCCGACAGAGCCCGACAGAGCCCGACAGAGCCCGACAGAGCCCGACAGGGCCCAGTAGAGCCCGACAGAGCCCGACAGATCCCGACAGAGCCCGACAGGGCCCGACAGGGCCCGACAGAGCCCGACAGAGCCCGACAGGGCCCGACAGAGCCCGACAGAGCCCGACAGGGCCCAGTAGAGCCCGACAGAGCCCGACAGAGCCCGACAGGGCCCGACAGGGCCCGACAGAGCCCGACAGGGCCCGACAGGGCCCGACAGGGCCCAGTAGAGCCCGACAGAGCCCGACAGGGCCCGACAGAGCCCGACAGGGCCCGACAGGGCCCGACAGTGCCCAGTAGAGCCCGACAGAGCCCGACAGAGCCTGACAGAGCCCGACAGGGCCCGACAGAGCCCGACAGAGCCCGACAGAGCCCGAAAGGGCCCGACAGGGCCCGACAGAGCCCGACAGGGCCCGACAGGGCCCGACAGGGCCCGACAGGGCCCGACAGAGCCCGACAGGGCCCGACAGAGCCCGACAGAGCCCGACAGAGCCCGACAGAGCCCAGTAGAGCCCGACAGAGCCCGACAGAGCCCGACAGAGCCCGACAGAGCCCGACAGAGTCCGACAGGGCCCAGTAGAGCCCAACAGAGCCCGACAGAGCCCGACAGAGCCCGACAGGGCCCGACAGGGCCCGACAGAGCCCGACAGGGCCCGACAGGGCCCAGTAGAGCCCGACAGAGCCCGAGAGGGCCCGACAGAGCCCGACAGAGCCCGACAGAGCCCGACAGAGCCCGACAGGGCCCGACAGAGCCCGACAGAGCCCGACAGGGCCCAGTAGAGCCCGACAGAGCCCGACAGAGCCCAACAGAACCCGACAGGGCCCAGTAGAGCCCGACAGAGCCCGACAGAGCCCGACAGAGCCCGACAGGGCCCGACAGAGCCCGACAGAGCCCGACAGGGCCCAGTAGAGCCCGACAGAGCCCGACAGGGCCCGACAGGGCCCGACAGGGCCCGACAGGGCCCGACAGGGCCCGACAGAGCCCGACAGAGCCCAGTAGAGCCCGAAAGAGCCCGACAGAGCCCGACAGAGCCCGACAGAGCCCGACAGGTCCCGACAGGGCCCGACAGAGCCCGACAGGGCCCGACAGGGCCCGACAGGGCCCGACAGGGCCCGACAGAGCCCGACAGAGCCCGACAGAGCCCGACAGGGCCCGACAGGGCCCGACAGAGCCCGACAGCGCCCAGTAGAGCCCGACAGGGCCCGACAGAGCCCAGTAGAGCCCGACAGAGCCCGACAGAGCCCGACAGAGCCCGACAGAGTCCAGTAGAGCCCGACAGAGCCCGACAGAGCCCGACAGAGCCCGACAGGGCCCGACAGGGCCCGACAGGGCCCAGTAGAGCCCGACAGAGCCCGACAGAGCCCGACAGAGCCCGACAGGGCCTGACAGGGCCCAGAAGAGCCCGACAGAGCCCGACAGGGCCCGACAGGGCCCGACAGAGCCCGACAGAGCCCGACAGAGCCTGACAGGGCCCGACAGAGCCCGACAGAGCCCGACAGAGCCCGACAGGGCCCAGTAGAGACCGACAGAGCCCGACAGAGCCCAGTAGAGCCCAGTAGAGCCCGACAGAGCCCGACAGAGCCCGACAGAGCCCGACAGAACCCGACAGAGCCCGACAGAGACCAGTTGAGCCCGACAGAGCCCGACAGAGCCCGACAGAGCCCGACAGAGCCCGACAGAGCCCGACAGGGCCCGACAGGGCCCAGTAGAGCCCGACAGAGCTCGACAGAGCCCGACAGAGCCCAGTAGAGCCCGACAGAGCCCGACAGAGCCCGACAGAGCCCGACAGGGCCCGACAGAGCCCGACAGAGCCCGACAGAGCCCGACAGGGCCCGACAGGGCCCAGTAGAGCCCGACAGAGCCCGACAGAGCCCGACAGGGCCCAGTAGAGCCCAGTAGAGCCCGACAGAGCCCAGTAGAGCCCGACAGAGCCCGACAGAGCCCGACAGGGCCCGACAGGGCCCGACAGGGCCCGACAGAGCCCGACAGAGCCCGACAGGGCCTGAAAGAGCCCGACAGGGCCCAGTAGAGCCCGACAGAGCCCGACAGAGCCCGACAGAGCCCAGTAGAGCTCGACAGAGCTCGAGAGAGCCCGACAGAGCCCGACAGAGCCCGACAGGGCCCGACAGGGCCCGACAGAGCCCGACAGAGCCCGACAGAGCCCGACAGAGCCCGACAGGGCCCGACAGAGCCCGACAGGGCCCGACAGAGCCCGACAGAGCCCGACAGAGCCCAGTAGAGCCCGACAGAGCCCGACAGAGCCCGACAGGGCCCGACAGGGCCCAGTAGAGCCCGACAGAGCCCGACAGGGCCCGACAGAGCCCGACAGGGCCCGACAGAGCCCGACAGAGCCCGACAGGGCCCAGTAGAGCCCGACAGAGCCCGACAGAGCCCGACAGAACCCGTCAGAGCCCGACAGAGCCCGACAGAGCCCGACAGAGCCCGACAGGGCCCAGTAGAGCCCGACAGAGCCCGACAGAGCCCGACAGAGCCCGACAGGGCCCGACAGGGCCCGACAGAGCCCGACAGAGCCTGACAGAGCCCGACAGGGCCCGACAGGGCCCAGTAGAGCCCGACAGAGCCGAGAGGGCCCGACAGAGCCCGACAGAGCCCGACAGGGCCCGACAGAGCCCGACAGAGCCCGACAGGGCCCAGTAGAGCCCGACAGAGCCCGACAGAGCCCGACAGAGCCCGACAGGGCCCAGTAGAGCCCGACAGAGCCCGACAGAGCCCGACAGAGCCCGACAGAGCCCGACAGGGCCCAGTAGAGCCCGACAGAGCCCGACAGAGCCCGACAGGGCCCGACAGAGCCCGACAGGGCCCGACAGAGCCCGACAGGGCCCGACAGGGCCCAGTGGAGCCCGACAGAGCCCGACAGAGCCCGACAGAGCCCGTCAGAACCCGACAGAGACCGACAGAGTCCAGTAGAGCCCGACAGAGCCCGACAGAGCCCGACAGGGCCCGACAGGGCCCAGTAGAGCCCGACAGAGCACGACAGAGCCCGACAGGGCCCGACAGGGCCCAGAAGAGCCCGACAGAGCCCGACAGAGCCCGACAGATCCCGACAGAACCCGACAGAGCCCGACAGAGCCCGACAGAGCCCGACAGGGCCCAGTAGAGACCGACAGAGCCCGACAGAGCCCAGTAGAGCCCAGTAGAGCCCGACAGAGCCCGACAGAGCCCGACAGAGCCCGACAGAACCCGACAGAGCCCGACAGAGACCAGTTGAGCCCGACAGATCCCGACAGAGCGCGACAGAGCCCGACAGGGCCCGACAGGGCCCAGTAGAGCCCGACAGAGCCCGACAGAGCCCGACAGAGCCCAGTAGAGCTCGACAGAGCCTGACAGAGCCCGACAGAGCCCGACAGGGCCCGACAGGGCCCGACAGAGCCCAGTAGAGCCCGACAGAGCCCGACAGAGCCCGACAGAGCCCGACAGAGCCCGACAGGGCCCAGTAGAGCCCAGTAGAGCCCGACAGAGCCCAGTAGAGCCCGACAGAGCCCGACAGAGCCCGACAGAGCCCGACAGGGCCCGACAGGGCCCGACAGAGCCCGACAGGGCCCGACAGAGCCCGACAGAGCCCGACAGAGCCCGACAGGGCCCGATAGGGCCTGACAGAGCCCAGTAGAGCCCGACAGAGCCCGACAGAGCCCGACAGGGCCCGACAGGGCCCAGTAGAGACCGACAGAGCCCGACAGAGCCCAGTAGAGCCCAGTAGAGCCCGACAGAGCCCGACAGAGCCCGACAGGGCCCGACAGAGCCCGACAGGGCCCAGTAGAGCCCGACAGAGCCCGACAGAGCCCGACAGAGCCCGACAGAGCCCAGTAGAGCCCGACAGAGCCCGACAGAGCCCGACAGAGCCCGACAGGGCCCGACAGGGCCCGACAGAGCCCGACAGAGCCCGACAGGGCCCGACAGGGCCCGACAGGGCCCGACAGGGCCCGACAGGGCCCGACAGAGCCCGACAGGGCCCGACAGGGCCCGACAGGGCCCGACAGGGCCCGACAGGTCTCGACAGAGCCCAGTAGAGCCCGACAGAGCCCGACAGAGCCCGACAGAGCCCGACAGGGCCCGACAGGGCCCAGTAGAGCCCGACAGAGCCCGACAGGGCCCAACAGAGCCCGACAGAGCCCGACAGGGCCCAGTAGAGCCCGACAGAGCCCGACAGAGCCCGACAGAACCCGTCAGAGCCCGACAGAGCCCGACAGAGCCCGACAGAGCCCGACAGAGCCCGACAGAGCCCGACAGAGCCCGACAGAGCCCGACAGGGCCCGACAGGGCCCGACAGGGCCCGACAGGGACCGACAGAGCCCGGTAGAGCCCGACAGAGCCGAGAGGGCCCGACAGAGCCCGACAGAGCCCGACAGGGCCTGACAGAGCCCGACAGAGCCCGACAGGGCCCAGTAGAGCCCGACAGAGCCCGACAGAGACCGACAGAGCCCGACAGAGCCCAGTAGAGCCCGACAGAGCCCGACAGAGCCCGACAGAGCCCAGTAGAGCCCGACAGAGCCCGACAGGGCCCGACAGGGCCCGACAGAGCCCGACAGAGCCCGACAGAGCCCGACAGGGCCCGACAGGGCCCGACAGGGCCCGACAGAGCCCGACAGAGCCCGACAGGGCCCGACAGAGCCCGACAGAGCCCGACAGGGCCCGACAGGGCCCGACAGGGACCGACAGGGCCCGACAGAGCCCAGTAGAGCCCGACAGAGCCCGACAGGGCCCGACAGGGCCCAGTAGAGCCCGACAGAGCCCGACAGAGCCCGACAGAGCCCGACAGAGCCCGACAGGGCCCGACAGAGCCCGACAGAGCCCGACAGAGCCCGACAGGGCCCAGTAGAGCCCGACAGAGCCCGACAGAGCCCGACAGAACCCGTCAGAGCCCGACAGAGCCCGACAGAGCCCGACAGAGCCCGACAGAGCCCGACAGAGCCCGACAGGGCCCAGTAGAGCCCGACAGAGCCCGACAGAGCCCGACAGAGCCCGACAGGGCCCGACAGGGCCCGACAGGGCCCAGTAGAGCCCGACAGAGCCGAGAGGGCCCGACAGAGCCCGACAGAGCCCGACAGAGCCCGACAGGGCCCAGTAGAGCCCGACAGAGCCCGACAGAGCCCGACAGAACCCGACAGGGCCCAGTAGAGCCCGACAGAGCCCGACAGAGCCCGACAGAGCCCGACAGGGCCCGACAGGGCCCGACAGAGCCCGACAGAGCCCGACAGGGCCCAGTAGAGCCCGACAGAGCCCGACAGAGCCCGACAGGGCCCGACAGAGCCCGACAGAGCCAAACAGAGCCCGACAGGGCCCGACAGGGCCCAGTAGAGCCCGACAGAGCCCGACAGAGCCCGACAGAGCCCGTCAGAGCCCGACAGAGCCAAACAGAGTCCAGTAGAGCCCGACAGAGCCCAACAGAGCCCGACAGAGCCCGACAGGGCCCGACAGGGCCCGACAGGGCCCAGTAGAGCCCGACAGAGCCTGACAGGGCCCGACAGGGCCCAGATGAGCCCGACAGAGCCCGACAGAGCCCGACAGATCCCGACAGAACCCGACAGAGCCCGACAGAGCCCGACAGAGCCTGACAGGGCCCTACAGAGCCCGACAGGGCCCAGTAGAGACCGACAGAGCCCGACAGAGCCCAGTATAGCCCAGTAGAGCCCGACAGAGCCCGACAGAGCCCGACAGAGCCCGACAGAGCCCGACAGAGACCAGTTGAGCCCGACAGAGCCCGACAGAGCCCGACAGGGCCCGACAGGGCCCGACAGGGCCCAGTAGAGCCCGACAGAGCCCGACAGAGCCCGACAGAGCCCAGTAGAGCCCGACAGAGCCCGACAGAGCCCGACAGAGCCCGACAGGGCCCGACAGAGCCCGACAGAGCCCGACAGTGCCCGACAGGGCCCGACAGAGCCCGACAGGGCCCGACAGGGCCCGACAGAGCCCGACAGAGCCCGACAGGGCCCAGTAGAGCCCAGTAGAGCCCGACAGAGCCCAGTAGAGCCCGACAGAGCCCGACAGAGCCCGACAGAGCCCGACAGAGCCCGACAGGGCCCGACAGGGCCCGACAGAGCCCGACAGGGCCCGACAGGGCCCGACAGGGCCCGACAGGGCCTGACAGAGCCCAGTAGAGCCCGACAGAGCCCGACAGAGCCCGACAGAGCCCGACAGGGCCCGACAGGGCCCAGTAGAGAGCGACAGAGCCCGACAGAGCCCAGTAGAGCCCAGTAGAGCCCGACAGAGCCCGACAGAGCCCGACAGGGCCCGACAGAGCCTGAGAGAGCCCGACAGGGCCCAGTAGAGCCCGACAGAGCCCGACAGAGCCCGACAGAGCCCAGTAGATCCCGACAGAGCCCGACAGAGCCCGACAGAGCCCGACAGAGCCCGACAGAGCCCGACAGGGCCCGACAGGGCCCGACAGAGCCCGACAGGGCCCGACAGAGCCCGACAGGGCCCGACAGGGCCCGACAGGGCCCGACAGGGCTCGACAGAGCCCAGTAGAGCCCGACAGAGCCCGACAGAGCCCGACAGAGCCCGACAGGGCCCGACAGGGCCCAGTAGAGCCCGACAGAGCCCGACAGAGCCCGACAGAGCCCGACAGAGCCCGACAGAGCCCGACAGGGCCCGACAGAGCCCGACAGAACCCGTCAGAGCCCGACAGAACCCGTCAGAGCCCGACAGAGCCCGACAGAGCCCGACAGGGCCCAGTAGAGCCCGACAGAGCCCGACAGAGCCCGACAGAGCCCGACAGAGCCCGACAGGGCCCG
The DNA here is from genome assembly GCF_036013445.1 of Caloenas nicobarica. Taxonomy (NCBI): domain Eukaryota; kingdom Metazoa; phylum Chordata; class Aves; order Columbiformes; family Columbidae; genus Caloenas; species Caloenas nicobarica. Next base: position 100,660 of record NW_027017223.1, read on the forward strand.
ACAGAGCCCGACAGGGCCCGACAGAGCCCGACAGAGCCCGACAGAGCCCGACAGGGCCCGACAGGGCCCGACAGGGCCCAGTAGTGCCCGACAGAGCCGAGAGGGCCCGACAGAGCCCGACAGAGCCCGACAGGGCCTGACAGAGCCCGACAGAGCCCGACAGGGCCCAGTAGAGCCCGACAGAGCCCGACAGAGCCCGACAGAGCCCGACAGGGCCCAGTAGAGCCCGACAGAGCCCGACAGAGCCCGACAGAGCCCGACAGGGCCCGACAGAGCCCGACAGAGCCCGACAGAGCCCGACAGCGCCCGACAGGGCCCAGTAGAGCCCGACAGAGCCCGACAGAGCCCGACAGGGCCCGACAGAGCCCGACAGAGCCCGACAGAGCCCGACAGGGCCCGACAGGGCCCAGTAGAGCCCGACAGAGCCCGACAGGGCCCGACAGGGCCCGACAGAGCCCGACAGGGCCCAGTAGAGCCCGACAGAGCCCGACAGAGCCCGACAGAGCCCGACAGGGCCCGACAGAGCCCGACAGGGCCCGACAGGGCCCGACAGGGCCCGACAGGGCCCAGTAGAGCCCGACAGAGCCCGACAGAGCCCGACAGAGCCCAGTAGAGCCCGACAGAGCCCGACAGAGCCCGACAGAGCCCGACAGGGCCCGACAGGGCCCAGTAGAGCCCGACAGAGCCCGACAGAGCCCGACAGAGCCCAGTAGAGCCCGACAGAGCCCGACAGAGCCCGACAGAGCCCAGTAGAGCCCGACAGAGCCCGACAGGGCCCGACAGGGCCCGACAGGGCCCAGTAGAGCCCGACAGAGCCCGACAGAGCCCAGTAGAGCCCAGTAGAGCCCGACAGAGCCCGACAGAGCCCGACAGAGCCCGACAGAGCCCGACAGAGCCCGACAGAGACCAGTTGAGCCCGACAGAGCCCGACAGAGCCCGACAGAGCCCGACAGAGCCCGACAGAGCCCGACAGAGCCCGACAGGGCCCAGAAGAGCCCGATAGAGCCCGACAGAGCCCGACAGAGCCCGACAGAACCCGACAGAGCCCGACAGAGCCCGACAGAGCCCGACAGGGCCCAGTAGAGCCCGACAGAGCAGAGAGAGCCCAGTAGAGCCCGACAGAGCCCGACAGGGCCCAGTAGAGAACGACAGAGCCCGACAGGGCCCAGTAGAGCCCAGTAGAGCCCGACAGAGCCCGACAGAGCCCGACAGAACCCGACAGAGCCCGACAGAGACCAGTTGAGCCCGACAGAGCCCGACAGAGCCCGACAGAGCCCAACAGGGCCTTACAGGGCCCAGTAGAGCCCGACAGAGCCCGACAGAGCCCGACAGAGCCCAGTAGAGCCCGACAGAGCCCGACAGAGCCCGACAGGGCCCGACAGAGCCCGACAGAGCCCGACAGGGCCCGACAGGGCCCGACAGGGCCCAGTAGAGCCCGACAGAGCCCGACAGAGCCCGACAGAGCCCGACAGAGCCCGACAGGGCCCAGTAGAGCCCGACAGAGCCCAGTAGAGCCCGACAGAGCCCGACAGAGCCCGACAGAGCCCGACAGGGCCCGACAGGGCCCGACAGACCCCGACAGAGCCCGACAGGGCCCGACAGAGCCTGACAGAGCCTGACAGGGCCCAGTAGAGCCCGACAGAGCCCGACAGAGCCCGACAGAGCCCAGTAGAGCCAGACAGAGCCCGAGAGAGCCCGAGAGAGCCCGACAGGGCCCGACAGGGCCCGACAGAGCCCGACAGAGCCCGACAGGGCCCGACAGGGCCCGACAGAGCCCGACAGGGCCCGACAGGGCCCGACAGGGCCCGACAGGGCCCGACAGAGCCCGACAGGGCCCGACAGAGCCCGACAGGGCCCAGTAGAGCCCGACAGAGCCCGACAGAGCCCGACAGGGCCCGACAGGGCCCGACAGGGCCCGACAGAGCCCAGTAGAGCCCGACAGAGCCCGACAGAGCCCGACAGAGCCCGACAGGGCCCAGTAGAGCCCGACAGAGCCCGACAGAGCCCGACAGAGCCCGACAGGGCCCGACAGGGCCCGACAGGGCCCGACAGGGCCCAGTAGAGCCCGACAGAGCCCGACAGAGCCCGACAGAGCCCGTCAGAGCCCGTCAGAACCCGACAGAGCCCGACAGAGCCCGACAGAGTCCAGTAGAGCCCGACAGAGCCCGACAGGGCCCGACAGGGCCCGACAGGGCCCAGTAGAGCCCGACAGAGCCCGACAGAGCCCGACAGAGCCCGACAGGGCCCGACAGGGCCCAGAAGAGCCTGACAGAGCCCGACAGAGCCCGACAGATCCCGACAGAACCCGACAGAGCCCGACAGAGCCTGACAGGGCCCGACAGAGCCCGACAGAGCCCGACAGGGCCCAGTAGAGACCGACAGAGCCCGACAGAGCCCAGTAGAGCCCAGTAGAGCCCGACAGAGCCCGACAGAGCCCGACAGAGCCCGACAGAGCCCGACAGAGCCCGACAGAGACCAGTTGAGCCCGACAGAGCCCGACAGAGCCCGACAGAGCCCGACAGGGCCCGACAGGGCCCAGTAGAGCCCGACAGAGCCCGACAGAGCCCGACAGAGCCCAGTAGAGCCCGACAGAGCCCGACAGAGCCCGACAGGGCCCGACAGGGCCCGACAGAGCCCGACAGGGCCCGACAGGGCCCAGTAGAGCCCGACAGAGCCCGACAGAGCCCGACAGAGCCCGACAGAGCCCGACAGGGCCCAGTAGAGCCCAGTAGAGCCCGACAGAGCCCGACAGAGCCCGACAGAGCCCGACAGAGCCCGACAGAGCCCGACAGGGCACGACAGGGCCCGACAGAGCCCGACAGGGCCCGACAGAGCCCGACAGAGCCCGACAGAGCCCGACAGGGCCCGACAGGGCCCGACAGGGCCCGACAGAGCCCAGTAGAGCCCGACAGAGCCCGACAGAGCCCGACAGAGCACGACAGAGCCCGACAGGGCCCAGTAGAGACCGACAGAGCCCGACAGAGCCCAGTAGAGCCCAGTAGAGCCCGACAGAGCCCGACAGAGCCCGACAGGGCCCGACAGGGCCCGACAGAGCCTGACAGAGCCCGACAGGGCCCAGTAGAGCCCGAGAGAGCCCGACAGAGCCCGACAGGGCCCAGTAGAGCCCGACAGAGCCGAGAGGGCCCGACAGAGCCCGACAGAGCCCGACAGGGCCTGACAGAGCCCGACAGAGCCCGACAGGGCCCAGTAGAGCCCGACAGAGCCCGACAGAGCCCGACAGAACCCGACAGGGCCCAGTAGAGCCCGACAGAGCCCGACAGAGCCCGACAGAGCCCGACAGGGCCCGACAGGGCCCGACAGAGCCCGACAGAGCCCGACAGAGCCCGACAGGGCCCAGTAGAGCCCGACAGGGCCCGACAGAGCCCGACAGGGCCCAGTAGAGCCCGACAGAGCCCGACAGAGCCCGACAGAGCCCGACAGAGCCCGACAGAGCCCGACAGAGCCCGACAGGGCCCGACAGGGCCCGACAGGGCCCAGTAGAGCCCGACAGAGCAGAGAGAGCCCAGTAGAGCCCGACAGAGCCCGACAGGGCCCGACAGGGCCCGACAGGGCCAAGTAGGGCCCAGTAGGGCCCAGTAGAGCCCGACAGAGCCCAGTAGAGCCCGACAGAGCCCGACAGGGCCCGACAGGGCCCGACAGAGCCCGACAGGGCCCGACAGGGCCCGACAGGGCCCAGTAGAGCCCAGTAGAGCCCGACAGGGCCCGACAGGGCCCGACAGGGCCCGACAGAGCGCGACAGGGCCCAGTAGAGCCCGACAGAGCCCAGTAGAGCCCGACAGAGCCCGACAGAGCCCGACAGTGAACAGTAGAGCCCAGTAGAGCCCGACAGAGCCCGAGAGAGCCCGACAGAGCCCGACAGAGCCCAGTAGAGCGCGACAGAGCCCGACAGGGCCCGACAGGGCCCAGTAGAGCCCAGTAGAGCCCGACAGAGCCCAGTAGAGCCCGACAGAGCCCGACAGGGCCCGACAGGGCCCGACAGAGCGCGACAGAGCCCGACAGGGCCCGACAGGGCCCAGTAGAGCCCAGTAGAGCCCGACAGGGCCCGACAGGGCCCGACAGAGCCCGACAGAGCCCGACAGAGCGCGACAGGGCCCAGTAGAGCCCGACAGAGCCCAGTAGAGCCCGACAGAGCCTGACAGAGCCCGACAGGGAACAGTAGAGCCCAGTAGAGCCCGTCAGAGCCCGACAGAGCCCGACAGAGCCCAGTAGAGCCCGACAGAGCCCGACAGAGCCCGACTGAGCCCGACTGAGCCCGACAGAGCCCGACAGAGCCCGACAGAGCCCGACAGAGCCCGACAGAGGCCAGTAGAGCCCGACAGAGCCCAGTAGAGCCCGACAGAGCCCGACAGAGCCCGACAGGGCCCGACAGAGCCCAATAGAGCCCGACAGAGCCCGACAGAGCCAAATAGAGCCCGACAGAGCCCGACAGAGCCCGACAGAGCCCGACGGAGACCAATGCAGCCTGACAGAGCCCAATACAGCCCGACAGAGCCCGACAGAGCACGACAGAGCCCGACAGAGCCCGACAGGGCCCGACAGGGAACAGTAGAGCCCAGTAGAGCCCGACAGAGCCCGACAGAGCCCGACAGAGCCCGACAGAGCCCGACAGGGCCCAGTAGAGCCCAGTAGAGCCCGACAGAGCCCAGTAGAGCCCGACAGATCCCAGTAGAGCCCGACAGATCCCAGTAGAGCCCGACAGAGCCCGACAGGGCCCGACAGAGCCCGACAGGGAACAGTAGAGCCCGACAGGGCCCGACAGAGTCCGACAGAGCCCGACAGAGCCCGACAGAGCCAAGTAGAGCCCGACAGAGCCCGACAGGGCCCGACAGGGCCCAGTAGAGCCCAGTAGAGCCCGACAGAGCCCGACAGAGCCCGACAGGGCCCGACAGGGCCCGACAGGGCCCAGTAGAGCCCAGTAGAGCCCGACAGAGCCCGACAGAGCCCGACAGAGCCCGACAGAGCCCGACAGGGCCCGACAGGGCCCAACAGGGCCCAGTAGAGCCCAGTAGAGCCCGACAGAGCCCGACAGAGCCCGACAGAGCCCGACAGAGCCCGACAGAGCCCGACAGAGCCCGACAGAGCTCGATAGAGCCCGACAGAGCCCAGTAGAGCCCGACAGAGCCCGACAGAGCCCAGTAGACCCCGACAGAGCCCGACAGAGCCCGAAAGAGCCCGACAGGGCCCAGTAGAGCCCGACAGAGCCCAGTAGAGCCCGACAGAGCCCAGTAGAGCCCGACAGAACCCGACAGAGCCCGACAGAGCCCGACAGAGCCCAACAGGGCCCGACAGGGCCCAGTAGAGCCCGACAGAGCCCGACAGGGCCCGACAGAACCCAGTAGAGCACGACAGAGCCCGACAGAGCCCGACAGAGCCCGACAGAGCACGACAGAGCCCGACAGAGCCCGACAGAGCCCGACAGAGCACGACAGAGCACGACAGAGCACGACAGAGCCCAGTAGAGCCCGACAGAGCCCAGTAGAGCCCGACAGAGCCCGACAGGGCCCGACAGAGCCCGACAGAGCCCAGTAGAGCCCGACAGAGCCCAGCACAGCCCAGTAGATCCCGACAGAGCCCGACAGAGCCCGACAGAGCCCGACAGAGCCCAGTAGAGCCCGACAGAGCCCGACAGAGCCCGACAGGGCCCGACAGGGCCCGACAGGGCCCAATAGAGCCCGACAGGGCCCGACAGAGCCCGACAGGGCCCGACAGGGCCCGACAGAGCCCGACAGGGCCCAGTAGAGCCCGACAGGGCCCGACAGAGCCCAGTAGAGCCCGACAGGGCCCGACACGGCCCAGTAGAGCCCAGTAGAGCCCGACAGAGCCCGACAGAGCCCAGTAGAGCCCGACAGAGCCCGACAGAGACCGACAGAGCCCAGTAGATCCCGACAGAGCCCGACAGAGCCCGACAGAGCCCGACAGAGCCCGACAGAGCCCAGTAGAGCACAGTGGAGCCCGACAGGGCCCGACAGGGCCCGACAGGGCCCGACAGGGCCCGACAGGGAACAGTAGAGCCCAGTAGAGCCCGACAGAGCCCGACAGAGCCCGACAGAGCCCGACAGAGCCCGACAGAGCCCGACAGGGCCCAGTAGAGCCCGACAGAGCCCGACAGGGCCCGACAGGGCCCAGTAGAGCCCGACAGAGCCCAGTAGAGCCCGACAGAGCCCGACAGAGCCCGACAGGGCCCGACAGGGCCCGACAGGGCCCAGTAGAGCCCGACAGAGCCCGAGAGGGCCCGACAGAGCCCGACAGAGCCCGACAGAGCCCGACAGAGCCCGACAGGGCCCGACAGAGCCCGACAGAGCCCGACAGAGCCCGACAGGGCCCAGTAGAGCCCGACAGAACCCGACAGAGCCCGACAGGGCCCGACAGAGCCCGACAGAACCCGACAGGGCCCAGTAGAGCCCGACAGAGCCCGACAGAGCCCGACAGAGCCCGACAGGGCCCGACAGAGCCCGACAGAGCCCGACAGGGCCCAGTAGAGCCCGACAGAGCTCGACAGGGCCCGACAGGGCCCGACAGGGCCCGACAGGGCCCGACAGAGCCCGACAGGGCCCGACAGAGCCCGACAGGGCCCGACAGAGCCCAGTAGAGCCCGAAAGAGCCCGACAGAGCCCGACAGAGCCCGACAGAGCCCGACAGGGCCCGACAGGGCCCGACAGGGCGCGACAGGGCCCGACAGAGCCCGACAGAGCCCGACAGGGCCCGACAGGGCCCGACAGAGCCCGACAGGGCCCGACAGAGCCCAACAGAGCCCGACAGGGCCCGACAGGGCCCGACAGGGCCCGACAGCGCCCAGTAGAGCCCGACAGGGCCCGACAGAGCCCAGTAGAGCCCGACAGAGCCCGACAGAGCCCGACAGAGCCCGACAGAGCCCGACAGAGCCCGACAGAGTCCAGTAGAGCCCGACAGAGCCCGACAGAGCCCGACAGAGCCCGACAGAGCCCGACAGGGCCCGACAGGGCCCAGTAGAGCCCGACAGAGCCCGACAGAGCCCGACAGAGCCCGACAGGGCCTGACAGGGCCCAGAAGAGCCCGACAGAGCCCGACAGAGCCCGACAGGGCCCGACAGGGCCCGACAGAGCCCGACAGAGCCCGACAGAGCCTGACAGGGCCCGACAGAGCCCGACAGGGCCCAGTAGAGACCGACAGAGCCCGACAGAGCCCAGTAGAGCCCAGTAGAGCCCGACAGAGCCCGACAGAGCCCGACAGAGCCCGACAGAGCCCGACAGAGACCAGTTGAGCCCGACAGAGCCCGACAGAGCCCGACAGAGCCCGACAGGGCCCGACAGGGCCCAGTAGAGCCCGACAGAGCCCGACAGAGCCCGACAGAGCCCAGTAGAGCCCGACAGAGCCCGACAGAGCCCGACAGAGCCCGACAGGGCCCGACAGGGCCCGACAGAGCCCGACAGGGCCCGACAGGGCCCGACAGAGCCCGACAGAGCCCGACAGAGCCCGACAGAGCCCGACAGGGCCCGACAGGGCCCAGTAGAGCCCGACAGAGCCCGACAGAGCCCGACAGAGCCCGACAGAGCCCGAGAGGGCCCGACAGGGCCCAGTAGAGCCAGACAGAGCCCGACAGAGCCCGACAGAACCCGACAGAGCCCGACAGAGCCCGACAGAGCCCGACAGGGCCCGACAGGGCCCAGTAGAGCCCGACAGAGCCCGACAGAGCCCAGTAGAGCCCGACAGAGCCCGACAGAGCCCGACAGAGCCCGACAGAACCCGACAGAGCCCGACAGAGACCAGTTGAGCCCGACAGAGCCCGACAGAGCCCGACAGAGACCGACAGGGCCCGACAGAGACCGACAGGGCCCGACAGAGCCCGATAGAGCCCGACAGAGCCCGACAGAGCCCGACAGAGCCCGACAGAGCCCGACAGAGCCCGACAGGGCACGACAGAGCCCGACAGAGCCCAGTAGAGCCCGACAGAGCCCGACAGAGCCCGACAGAGCCCAACAGAGCCCGACAGGGCCCAGTAGAGCCCAGTAGAGCCCGACAGAGCCCGACAGGGCCCGACAGAGCGCGACAGAGCCCGACAGAGCCCGACAGGGCCCGACAGAGCCTGACAGAGCTCGACAGGGTCCAGTAGAGCCCGACAGAGCCCGACAGAGCCCGACAGAGCCCGACAGGCCCCGACAGAGCCCGACAGAGCCCGACAGAGCCCGACAGAGCCCGACAGGCCCCGACAGGCCCCGACAGAGCCCGACAGAGCCCGACAGAGCCCGACAGGGCCCGACAGGGCCCGACAGGGCCCGACAGGGCCCAGTAGAGACCGACAGAGCCCGACAGAGCCCGACAGAGCCCGACAGGGCCCGACAGGGCCCAGTAGAGCCCGACAGAGCCCGACAGAGCCCGACAGAGCCCGACAGGCCCCAACAGAGCCCGACAGAGCCCGACAGGGCCCGACAGAGCCCGACAGGGCCCGACAGGGCCCGACAGGGCCCGACAGAGCCCAGTAGAGACCGACAGAGCCCGACAGAGCCCGACAGAGCCCGACAGGGCCCGACAGAGCCCGACAGGGCCCGAAAGGGCCCGACAGAGCCCAGTAGAGCCCGACAGAGCCCGACAGAGCCCGACAGAGCCCGACAGGGCCCGACAGGGCCCAGTAGAGCCCGACAGAGCCCGACAGAGCCCGACAGGGCCCGACAGGGCCCGACAGGGCCCGACAGGGCCCCATAGAGCCCGACAGGGCCCGAAAGGGCCCGACAGAGCCCAGTAGAGCCCGACAGAGCCCGACAGAGCCCGACAGAGCCCGACAGGGCCCGACAGGGCCCAGTAGAGCCCGACAGAGCCCGACAGAGCCCGACAGAGCCCGACAGGGCCCGACAGGGCCCGACAGGGCCCGACAGGGCCCAGTAGAGCCCGACAGAGCCCGACAGAGCCCGAAAGAACCCGTCAGAGCCCGACAGTGCCCGACAGAGCCCGACAGAGCCCGACAGGGCCCAGTAGAGCCCGACAGAGCCCGACAGAGCCCGACAGAGACCGACAGGGCCCGACAGGGCCCGACAGAGCCCGACAGGGCCCGACAGGGCCCAGTAGAGCCCGACAGAGCCCGACAGGGCCCGACACGGCCCGACAGAGCCCGACAGAGCCCGACATGGCCCGACAGAGCCCGACAGAGCCCGACAGGGCCCGACAGGGCCCAGTAGAGCCCGACAGAGCCCGACAGAGCCCGACAGAACCCGACAGGTCCCAGTAGAGCCCGACAGAGCCCGACAGAGCCCGACAGAGCCCGACAGGGCCCGACAGAGCCCGACAGAGCCCGACAGGGCCCAGTAGAGCCCGACAGAGCCCGACAGAGCCCGACAGAACCCGACAGGGCCCGACAGAGCCCGACAGAGCCCGACAGGGCCCGACAGGGCCCAGTAGAGCCTGACAGAGCCCGACAGGGCCCGACAGAGCCCGACAGAGCCCGACAGGGCCCAGTAGAGCCCGACAGAGCCCGACATAGCCCGACAGAGCCCGAGAGAGCCCGACAGGGCCCGACAGAGCCCGACAGAGCCCGACAGGGCCCGACAGGGCCCGACAGGGCCCGACAGAGCCCGACAGGGCCCAGTAGAGCCCGACAGAGCCCGACAGAGCCCGACAGAGCCCGACAGAGCCCGACAGAGCCCAGTAGAGCCCGACAGAGCCCGACAGAGCCCGACAGAGCCCGACAGGGCCCGACAGGGCCCGACAGGGCCCGACAGGGCCCGACAGAGCCTGACAGAGCCCGACAGAGCCCGACAGGGCCCAGTAGAGTGCGACAGAGCCCGACAGAGCCCGACAGGGCCCGACAGGGCCCGACAGAGCCCGACAGGGCCCGACAGGGCCCGACAGAGCCCGACAGAGCCCGACAGAGCCCGACAGGGCCCGACAGGGCCCGACAGGGCCCGACAGAGCCCGACAGAGCCCAGTAGAGCCCGACAGAGCCCGACAGAGCCCGACAGGGCCCGACAGGGCCCGACAGGGCCCAGTAGAGCCCGACAGAGCCTGACAGGGCCCGACAGAACCCGACAGAGCCCGACAGAGCCCGACAGAGCCCGACAGGGCCCGACAGAGCCCGACAGGGCCCGACAGGGCCCAGTACAGCCCGACAGAGCCCGACAGAGCCCGACAGGGCCCGACAGGGCCCGACAGGGCCCGACAGAGCCCGACAGGGCCCGACAGAGCTCAGTAGAGCCCGACAGAGCCCGACAGAGCCCGACAGAACCCGACAGAGGCCGACAGAGCCCAGTAGAGCCCGACAGAGCCCGACAGAGCCCGACAGAGCCCGACAGAGACCGACAGGGCCCGACAGGGCCCAGTAGAGCCCGACAGAGCCCGACAGAGCCCGAGAGGGCCCGACAGGGCCCAGTAGAGCCAGACCGAGCCCGACAGAGCCCGACAGAACCCGACAGAGCCCGACAGAGCCCGACAGGGCCCGACAGGGCCGGACAGGGCCCGACAGAGCCCGACAGAGCCCGACAGAGCCCAGTAGAGCCCGACAGAGCCCGACAGAGCCCAGTAGAGCCCGACAGAGCCCGACAGAGCCCGACAGAGCCCGACAGAGCCCGACAGAGACCAGTTGAGCCCGACACAGCCCGACAGAGCCCGACAGAGCCCGACAGAGCCCGACAGAGCCCGACAGGGCCCAGTAGAGCCCGACAGAGCCCGACAGAGCCCGACAGAGCCCGACAGGGCCCGACAGGGCCCGACAGGGCCCGACAGGGCCCGACAGGGCCCAGTAGAGCCCGACAGAGCCCGACAGAGCCCGACAGAGCCCGACAGGGCCCAGTAGAGCCCAGTAGAGCCCGACAGAGCCCGACAGGGCCCGACAGGGCCCGACAGAGCCCGACCGAGCCCGACAGGGCCCGACAGAGCCTGACAGAGCCCGACAGGGCCCAGTAGAGCCCGACAGAGCCCGACAGAGCCCGACAGAGCCCGACAGAGCCCGACAGAGCCCGACAGAGCCCGACAGGCCCCGACAGAGCCCGACAGAGCCCGACAGGGCCCGACAGGGCGCAGTAGAGACCGACAGAGCCCGACAGAGCCCGACAGAGACCGACAGGGCCCGACAGGGCCCAGTAGAGCCCGACAGAGCCCGACAGAGCCCGACAGAGCCCGACAGGGCCCAGTAGAGCCCGACAGAGCCGAACAGAGCCCGACAGGGCCCGACAGGGCCCGACAGGGCCCGACAGAGCCCAGTAGAGCCCGACAGAGCCCGACAGAGCCCGACAGAGCCCGACAGAGCCCGACAGGGCCCGACAGGGCCCAGTAGAGCCCGACAGAGCACGACAGAGCCCGACAGGGCCCGACAGGGCCCGACAGGGCCCGATAGAGCCCGACAGGGCCCGAAAGGGCCCGACAGAGCCCAGTAGAGCCCGACAGAGCCCAGTAGAGCCCGACAGAACCCGTCAGAGCCCGACAGAGCCCGACAGAGCCCGACAGAGCCCGACAGGGCCCAGTAGAGCCCGACAGAGCCCGACAGAGACCGTCAGAGACCGACAGGGCCCGACAGAGCCCGACAGAGCCCGACAGAGCCCGACAGAGCCCGACAGGGCCCGACAGGGCCCAGTAGAGCCCGACAGAGCCCGACAGGGCCCGACAGAGCCCGACAGAGCCCGACAGAGCCCGACAGGGCCCGACAGAGCCCGACAGAGCCCGACAGAGCCCGACAGGGCCCGACAGGGCCCAGTAGAGCCCGACAGAGCCCGACAGTGCCCAACAGAACCCGACAGGTCCCAGTAGAGCCCGACAGAGCCCGACAGAGCCCGACAGAGCCCGACAGGGCCCGATAGAGCCCGACAGAGCGCGACAGGGCCCAGTAGAGCCCGAGAGAGCCCGACAGAGCCCGACAGGGCCCGACAGAGCCCGACAGGGCCCGACAGGGCCCGACAGGGCCCGACAGGGCCCGACAGAGCCCAACAGAGACCGACAGGGCCCGACAGAGCCCGACAGAGCCCGACAGGGCCCGACAGGGCACGGCAGGGCCCGGCAGGGCCCAGTAGAGCCCGACAGAGCCCGACAGGGCCCGACAGAGCCCGAAAGAGCTCAATAGAGCCCGACAGAGCCCGACATGGCCCGACAGAGCCCGACAGAGCCCGACAGAGCCCGACAGGGCCCAGTAGAGCCCGACAGAGCCCGACAGAGCCCGACAGAACCCGACAGAACCCGACAGGGCCCAGTAGAGCCCGACAGAGCCCGACAGAGCCCGACAGAGCCCGACAGGGCCCGACAGAGCCCGACAGGGCCCGACAGAGCCCGACAGGGCCCGACAGGGCCCAGTAGAGCCCGACAGAGCCCGACAGAGCCCGACAGAGCCCGACAGGGCCCGACAGGGCCCGACAGAGCCCGACAGAGCCCGACAGAGCCCGACAGGGCCCGACAGGGCCCGACAGGGCCCAGTAGAGCCCGACAGAGCCCGACAGGGCCCGACAGGGCCCGACAGGGCCCGACAGGGCCCGACAGGGCCCGACAGAGCCCGACAGAGCCCGACAGAGCCCAGTAGAGCCCGACAGAGCCCGACAGAGCCCGACAGAGCCCGACAGGGCCCGACAGGGCCCGACAGAGCCCGACAGAGCCCGACAGGGCCCAGTAGAGCCCGACAGAGCCCGACAGAGCCCGACAGAGCCCAGCAGAGCCCGACAGAGCCCAGCAGAGCCCGACAGAGCCCGACAGAGCCCGACAGAGCCCGACAGGGCCCGACAGGGCCCGACAGAGCCCGACAGAGCCCGACAGGGCCCAGTAGAGCCCGACAGAGCCCGACAGAGCCCGACAGAGCCCAGTAGAGCCCGACAGAACCCGACAGAGCCCGACAGAGCCCGACAGAGCCCAGTAGAGCCCGAGAGAGCCCGACAGGGCCCGACAGGGCCCGACAGGGCCCAGTAGAGCCCGACAGAGCCCGACAGAGCCCAGTAGAGCCCAGTAGAGCCCGACAGAGCCCGACAGAGCCCGACAGAGCCCGACAGAGCCCGACAGGGCCCGACAGGGCCCGACAGGGCCCGACAGGGCCCAGTAGAGCCCGACAGAGCCCGACAGAGCCCAGTAGAGCCCGACAGGGCCCGACAGGGCCCGACAGGGCCCAGTAGAGCCCGACAGAGCCCGACAGAGCCTGACAGAGCCCGACAGGGACCGACAGGGCGCGACAGAGCCCGACAGAGCCTGACAGGGCCCAGTAGAGCCCGACAGAGCCCGACAGAGCCCGACAGAGCCCGACAGAGAACGACAGGGCCCAGTAGAGCCCGACAGAGCCCGACAGATCCCAACAGAGCCCGACAGGGCCCGACAGGGCCCGACAGAGCCCGACAGAGCCCGACAGGGCCCGACAGAGCCCGACAGAGCCCGACAGGGCCCGACAGGGCCCAGTAGAGCCCGACAGAGCCCGACAGAGCCCGACAGGGCCCGACAGGGCCCGACAGAGCCCGACAGAGCCCGACAGGGCCCGACAGGGCCCGACAGAGCCCAGTAGAGCCCGACAGAGCCCGACAGGGCCCGACAGAGCCCGACAGGGCCCGACAGGGCCCGACAGGGCCCAGTAGAGCCCGACAGAGCCCGACAGAGCCCGACAGAGCCCGACAGGGCCCGACAGAGCCCGACAGGGCCCGACAGAGCCCGACAGAGCCCGACAGGGCCCGACAGGGCCCGACAGGGCCCGACAGGGCCCGACAGAGCCCGACAGGGCCCGACAGGGCCCAGTAGAGCCCGACAGAGCCCGACAGAGCCCGACAGGGCCCGACAGAACCCGACAGAGCCCGACAGGGCCCGACAGGGCCCAGTAGAGCCCGATAGAGCCCGACAGAGCCCGACAGAGCCCGACAGGGCCCGACAGGGCCCGACAGGGCCCAGTAGAGCCCGAGAGAGCCCGACAGAGCCCGACAGAACCCGACAGAGCCCGACAGAGCCCGACAGAGCCCGACAGGGCCCAGTAGAGCCCGACAGAGCCCGACAGAGCCCGACAGAGACCGACAGGGCCCGACAGAGCCCGACAGAGCCCGACAGGGCCCGACAGGGCCCGGCAGGGCCCAGTAGAGCCCGACAGAGCCCGACAGGGCCCGACAGAGCCCGACAGAGCTCAATAGAGCCCGACAGAGCCCGACATGGCCCGACAGAGCCCGACAGAGCCCGACAGAGCCCGACAGAGCCCGACAGGGCCCGACAGGGCCCAGTAGAGCCCGACAGAGCCCGACAGAGCCCGACAGAACCCGACAGGGCCCAGTAGAGCCCGACAGAGCCCGACAGAGCCCGACAGAGCCCGACAGGGCCCGACAGGGCCCGACAGAGCCCGACAGGGCCCAGTAGAGCCCGACAGAGCCCGACAGAGCCCGACAGAGCCCGACAGGGCCCGACAGGGCCCGACAGGGCCCGACAGGGCCCAGTAGAGCCCGACAGAGCCCGACAGGGCCCGACAGAGTTCGACAGAGCCCGACAGAGCCCGACAGAGCCCGACAGGGCCCAGTAGAGCCCGACAGAGCCCGACAGAGCCCGACAGAGCCCAGTAGAGCCCGACAGAGCCCGACAGAGCCCGACAGGGCCCGACAGGGCCCGACAGAGCCCGACAGAGCCCGACAGAGCCCAGTAGAGCCCGACAGAGCCCGACAGAGCCCGACAGAGCCCAGTAGAGCCCGACAGAACCCGACAGAGCCCGACAGAGCCCGAAAGAGCCCAGTAGAGCCCGAGAGAGCCCGACAGGGCCCGACAGGGTCCGACAGGGCCCAGTAGAGCCCGACAGAGCCCGACAGAGCCCAGTAGAGCCCAGTAGTGCCCGACAGAGCCCCACAGAGCCCGACAGAGCCCGACAGGGCCCGACAGAGCCCGACAGAGCCCGACAGGGCCCGACAGAGCCCGACAGGGCCCGACAGGGCCCAGTAGAGCCCGACAGAGCCCGACAGAGCCCGACAGAGCCCAGTAGAGCCCGACAGGGCCCGACAGGGCCCGACAGGGCCCAGTAGAGCCCGACAGAGCCCGACAGAGCCTGACAGAGCCCGACAGGGACCGACAGGGCGCGACAGAGCCCGACAGAGCCTGACAGGGCCCAGTAGAGCCCGACAGAGCCCGACAGAGCCCGACAGAGCCCGACAGAGCCCGACAGAGCCCGACAGAGCCCGACAGATCCCGACAGAGCCCGACAGGGCCCGACAGAGCCCGACAGAGCCCGACAGGGCCCGACAGGGCCCGACAGAGCCCGACAGAGCCCGACAGGGCCCGACAGAGCCCGACAGAGCCCGACAGAGCCCGACAGAGCCCAGTAGAGCCCGACAGAGCCCGACAGAGCCCGACAGGGCCCGACAGGGCCCGACAGAGCCCGACAGAGCCCGACAGAGCCCGACAGGGCCCGGCAGGGCCCGACAGAGCCCAGTAGAGCCCGACAGAGCCCGACAGGGCCCGACAGAGCCCGACAGGGCCCGACAGGGCCCAGTAGAGCCCGACAGAGCCCGACAGAGCCCGACAGAGCCCGACAGAGCCCGACAGGGCCCGACAGGGCCCGACAGAGCCCGACAGAGCCCGAAAGGGCCCGACAGGGCCCGACAGGGCCCGACAGGGCCCGACAGAGCCCGACAGAGCCCGACAGGGCCCGACAGGGCCCGACAGAGCCCGACAGGGCCCGACAGGGCCCGACAGGGCCCGACAGAGCCCGACAGGGCCCGACAGAGCCCGACAGGGCCCGACAGAGCCCAGTAGAGCCCAGTAGAGCCCGACAGAGCCCGACAGAGCCCGACAGAGCCCGACAGAGCCCGACAGAGCCCGACAGAGTCCGACAGGGCCCAGTAGAGCCCAACAGAGCCCGACAGAGCCCGACAGAGCCCGACAGGGCCCGACAGAGCCCGACAGGGCCCGACAGGGCCCAGTAGAGCCCGACAGAGCCCGAGAGGGCCCGACAGAGCCCGACAGAGCCCGACAGAGCCCGACAGAGCCCGACAGGGCCCGACAGGGCCCGACAGAGCCCGACAGAGCCCGACAGAGCCCGACAGGGCCCAGTAGAGCCCGACAGAGCCCGACAGAGCCCGACAGAACCCGACAGGGCCCAGTAGAGCCCGACAGAGCCCGACAGAGCCCGACAGAGCCCGACAGGGCCCGCAAGAGCCCGACAGAGCCCGACAGAGCCCGACAGGGCCCAGTAGAGCCCGACAGAGCCCGACAGGGCCCGACAGGGCCCGACAGAGCCCGACAGGGCCCGACAGAGCCCGACAGAGCCCGACAGAGCCCAGTAGAGCCCGAAAGAGCCCGACAGAGCCCGACAGAGCCCGACAGGGCCCGACAGGGCCCGACAGGGCCCGACAGAGCCCGACAGAGCCCGACAGGGCCCGACAGGGCCCGACAGAGCCCGACAGAGCCCGACAGGGCCCGACAGGGCCCGACAGAGCCCGACAGCGCCCAGTAGAGCCCGACAGGGCCCGACAGAGCCCAGTAGAGCCCGACAGAGCCCGACAGAGCCCGACAGAGCCCGACAGAGTCCAGTAGAGCCCGACAGAGCCCGACAGAGCCCGACAGAGCCCGACAGGGCCCAGTAGAGCCCGACAGAGCCCGACAGAGCCCGACAGAGCCCGACAGAGCCCGACAGAGCCCGACAGGGCCCAGTAGAGCCCGACAGAGCCCGACAGAGCCCGACAGGGCCCGACAGAGCCCGACAGGGCCCGACAGAGCCCGACAGGGCCCGACAGGGCCCAGTGGAGCCCGACAGAGCCCGACAGAGCCCGTCAGAACCCGACAGAGCCCGACAGAGTCCAGTAGAGCCCGACAGAGCCCGACAGAGCCCGACAGAGCCCGACAGAGCCCGACAGGGCCCGACAGGGCCCAGTAGAGCCCGACAGAGCCCGACAGAGCCCGACAGAGCCCGACAGAGCCCGACAGGGCCTGACAGGGCCCAGAAGAGCCCGACAGAGCCCGACAGAGCCCGACAGGGCCCGACAGGGCCCGACAGAGCCCGACAGGGCCCGACAGAGCCTGACAGGGCCCGACAGAGCCCAGTAGAGACCGACAGAGCCCGACAGAGCCCAGTAGAGCCCAGTAGAGCCCGACAGAGCCCGACAGAGCCCGACAGAGCCCGACAGAGCCCGACAGAGACCAGTTGAGCCCGACAGAGCCCGACAGAGCCCGACAGAGCCCGACAGGGCCCGACAGGGCCCAGTAGAGCCCGACAGAGCCCGACAGAGCCCGACAGAGCCCAGTAGAGCCCGACAGAGCCCGACAGAGCCCGACAGAGCCCGACAGGGCCCGACAGGGCCCGACAGAGCCCGACAGAGTCCGACAGGGCCCGACAGGGCCCAGTAGAGCCCGACAGAGCCCGACAGAGCCCGACAGAGCCCGACAGGGCCCAGTAGAGCCCAGTAGAGCCCGACAGAGCCCAGTAGAGCCCGACAGAGCCCGACAGAGCCCGACAGGGCCCGACAGGGCCCGAAAGGGCCCGACAGAGCCCGACAGAGCCCGACAGGGCCTGAAAGAGCCCGACAGGGCCCAGTAGAGCCCGACAGAGCCCGACAGAGCCCGACAGAGCCCAGTAGAGCTCGACAGAGCTCGAGAGAGCCCGACAGAGCCCGACAGGGCCCGACAGGGCCCGACAGAGCCCGACAGAGCCCGACAGGGCCCGACAGAGCCCGACAGGGCCCGACAGAGCCCGACAGAGCCCGACAGGGCCCGACAGGGCCCGACAGAGCCCAGTAGAGCCCGACAGAGCCCGACAGAGCCCGACAGGGCCCGACAGGGCCCGACAGGGCCCAGTAGAGCCCGACAGAGCCCGACAGGGCCCGACAGAGCCCGACAGGGCCCGACAGAGCCCGACAGAGCCCGACAGGGCCCAGTAGAGCCCGACAGAGCCCGACAGAGCCCGACAGAACCCGACAGAGCCCGACAGAGCCCGACAGAGCCCGACAGAGTCCGACAGGGCCCAGTAGAGCCCGACAGAGCCCGACAGAGCCCGACAGAGCCCGACAGGGCCCGACAGGGCCCGACAGAGCCCGACAGAGCCCGACAGAGCCCGACAGGGCCCGACAGAGCCCGACAGGGCCCGACAGAGCCGAGAGGGCCCGACAGAGCCCGACAGAGCCCGACAGGGCCCGACAGAGCCCGACAGAGCCCGACAGGGCCCAGTAGAGCCCGACAGAGCCCGACAGAGCCCGACAGAGCCCGACAGGGCCCAGTAGAGCCCGACAGAGCCCGACAGAGCCCGACAGAGCCCGACAGAGCCCGACAGAGCCCGACAGAGCCCGACAGGGCCCAGTAGAGCCCGACAGAGCCCGACAGAGCCCGACAGGGCCCGACAGAGCCCGACAGGGCCCGACAGAGCCCGACAGGGCCCGACAGAGCCCAGTGGAGCCCGACAGAGCCCGACAGAGCCCGACAGAGCCCGTCAGAACCCGACAGAGCCCGACAGAGTCCAGTAGAGCCCGACAGAGCCCGACAGAGCCCGACAGAGCCCGACAGGGCCCGACAGGGCCCAGTAGAGCCCGACAGAGCCCGACAGAGCCCGACAGGGCCCGACAGGGCCCAGAAGAGCCCGACAGAGCCCGACAGAGCCCGACAGATCCCGACAGAACCCGACAGAGCCCGACAGAGCCCGACAGAGCCCGACAGAGCCCGACAGAGCCCGACAGAGCCCGACAGGGCCCAGTAGAGACCGACAGAGCCCGACAGAGCCCAGTAGAGCCCAGTAGAGCCCGACAGAGCCCGACAGAGCCCGACAGAGCCCGACAGAGCCCGACAGAGCCTGACAGAGCCCGACAGGGCCCGACAGGGCCCAGTAGAGCCCGACAGAGCCCGACAGAGCCCGACAGAGCCCAGTAGAGCTCGACAGAGCCCGACAGAGCCCGACAGAGCCCGACAGGGCCCGACAGGGCCCGACAGGGCCCAGTAGAGCCCGACAGAGCCCGACAGAGCCCGACAGAGCCCGACAGAGCCCGACAGAGCCCGACAGAGCCCGACAGGGCCCAGTAGAGCCCAGTAGAGCCCGACAGAGCCCAGTAGAGCCCGACAGAGCCCGACAGAGCCCGACAGAGCCCGACAGGGCCCGACAGGGCCCGACAGAGCCCGACAGGGCCCGACAGAGCCCGACAGAGCCCGACAGAGCCCGACAGAGCCCGACAGAGCCCGACAGAGCCCAGTAGAGCCCGACAGAGCCCGACAGAGCCCGACAGAGCCCGACAGGGCCCGACAGAGCCCGACAGAGCCCGACAGAGCCCGACAGGGCCCAGTAGAGCCCGACAGAGCCCGACAGGGCCCGACAGAACCCAGTAGAGCACGACAGAGCCCGACAGAGCCCGACAGAGCCCGACAGAGCACGACAGAGCCCGACAGAGCACGACAGAGCCCGACAGAGCCCGACAGAGCCCGACAGAGCCCGACAGAGCCCGACAGAGCACGACAGAGCACGACAGAGCCCAGTAGAGCCCGACAGAGCCCAGTAGAGCCCGACAGAGCCCGACAGGTCCCAACAGAGCCCAGTAGAGCCCGACAGAGCCCAGCACAGCCCAGTAGAGCCCGACAGAGCCCGACAGAGCCCGACAGAGCCCAGTAGAGCCCGACAGAGCCCGACAGAGCCCGACAGAGCCCGACAGGGCCCGACAGGGCCCGACAGGGCCCAATAGAGCCCGACAGGGCCCGACAGAGCCCGACAGGGCCCGACAGGGCCCGACAGAGCCCGACAGGGCCCAGTAGAGCCCGACAGGGCCCGACAGAGCCCAGTAGAGCCCGACAGGGCCCGACACGGCCCAGTAGAGCCCAGTAGAGCCCGACAGAGCCCGACAGAGCCCAGTAGAGCCCGACAGAGCCCGACAGAGACCGACAGAGCCCAGTAGATCCCGACAGAGCCCGACAGAGCCCGACAGAGCCCGACAGAGCCCGACAGAGCCCGACAGAGCCCAGTAGAGCACAGTGGAGCCCGACAGGGCCCGACAGGGCCCAGTAGAGCCCGACAGAGCCCGACAGGGCCCGACAGGGCCCAGCACAGCCCAATAGAGCCCGACAGGGCCCGACAGGGCCCGACAGAGCCCGACAGGGCCCGAAAGGGCCAAGTAGAGCCCCGTAGAGCCCGACAGAGCCCGACAGAGCCCGACAGGGCCCGACTGGGCCCAGCCCAGCCCAATAGAGCCCGACAGGGCCCGACAGGGCCCGACAGAGCCCGACAGGGCCCAGTAGAGCCCAGTAGAGCCCGACAGAGCCCGACAGAGCCCAGTTTAGCCCAGTAGAGCCCGACAGAGCCCGACAGAGCCCAGTAGAGCCCAGTAGAGCCCGACAGAGCCCAGTAGAGCCCGACAGAGCCCGACAGGGCCCGACAGGGCCCGACAGGGCCCGACAGGGAACAGTAGAGCCCAGTAGAGCCCGACAGAGCCCGACAGAGCCCGACAGAGCCCGACAGAGCCCGACAGAGCCCGACAGGGCCCAGTAGAGCCCGACAGAGCCCGACAGGGCCCGACAGGGCCCAGTAGAGCCCGACAGAGCCCAGTAGAGCCCGACAGAGCCCGACAGAGCCCGACAGAGCCCGACAGAGCCCGACAGGGCCCGACAGGGCCCAGTAGAGCCCGACAGAGCCCGAGAGGGCCCGACAGAGCCCGACAGAGCCCGACAGAGCCCGACAGGGCCCGACAGAGCCCGACAGGGCCCGACAGAGCCCGACAGAGCCCGACAGAGCCCGACAGGGCCCAGTAGAGCCCGACAGAGCCCGACAGAACCCGACAGGGCCCAGTAGAGCCCGACAGAGCCCGACAGAGCCCGACAGAGCCCGACAGGGCCCGACAGGGCCCGACAGAGCCCGACAGAGCCCGACAGGGCCCAGTAGAGCCCGACAGAGCCCGACAGGGCCCGACAGGGCCCGACAGGGCCCGACAGGGCCCGACAGAGCCCGACAGAGCCCGACAGAGCCCAGTAGAGCCCGAAAGAGCCCGACAGAGCCCGACAGAGCCCGACAGAGCCCGACAGGGCCCGACAGGGCCCGACAGGGCCCGACAGAGCCCGACAGAGCCCGACAGAGCCCGACAGGGCCCGACAGGGCCCGACAGGGCCCGACAGAGCCCGACAGAGCCCGACAGGGCCCGACAGGGCCCGACAGCGCCCAGTAGAGCCCGACAGGGCCCGACAGAGCCCAGTAGAGCCCGACAGAGCCCGACAGAGCCCGACAGAGCCCGACAGAGCCCGACAGAGCCCGACAGAGTCCAGTAGAGCCCGACAGAGCCCGACAGAGCCCGACAGAGCCCGACAGAGCCCGACAGGGCCCGACAGGGCCCAGTAGAGCCCGACAGAGCCCGACAGAGCCCGACAGAGCCCGACAGAGCCCGACAGAGCCCGACAGAGCCCGACAGGGCCCAGTAGAGCCCGACAGAGCCCGACAGAGCCCGACAGGGCCCGACAGAGCCCGACAGGGCCCGACAGAGCCCGACAGGGCCCGACAGGGCCCAGTGGAGCCCGACAGAGCCCGACAGAGCCCGTCAGAACCCGACAGAGCCCGACAGAGTCCAGTAGAGCCCGACAGAGCCCGACAGAGCCCGACAGAGCCCGACAGAGCCCGACAGGGCCCGACAGGGCCCAGTAGAGCCCGACAGAGCCCGACAGAGCCCGACAGAGCCCGACAGAGCCCGACAGGGCCTGACAGGGCCCAGAAGAGCCCGACAGAGCCCGACAGAGCCCGACAGGGCCCGACAGGGCCCGACAGAGCCCGACAGGGCCCGACAGAGCCTGACAGGGCCCGACAGAGCCCAGTAGAGACCGACAGAGCCCGACAGAGCCCAGTAGAGCCCAGTAGAGCCCGACAGAGCCCGACAGAGCCCGACAGAGCCCGACAGAGACCAGTTGAGCCCGACAGAGCCCGACAGAGCCCGACAGAGCCCGACAGGGCCCGACAGGGCCCAGTAGAGCCCGACAGAGCCCGACAGAGCCCGACAGAGCCCAGTAGAGCCCGACAGAGCCCGACAGAGCCCGACAGAGCCCGACAGGGCCCGACAGGGCCCGACAGAGCCCGACAGAGTCCGACAGGGCCCGACAGGGCCCAGTAGAGCCCGACAGAGCCCGACAGAGCCCGACAGAGCCCGACAGGGCCCAGTAGAGCCCAGTAGAGCCCGACAGAGCCCAGTAGAGCCCGACAGAGCCCGACAGAGCCCGACAGGGCCCGACAGGGCCCGAAAGGGCCCGACAGAGCCCGACAGAGCCCGACAGGGCCTGAAAGAGCCCGACAGGGCCCAGTAGAGCCCGACAGAGCCCGACAGAGCCCGACAGAGCCCAGTAGAGCTCGACAGAGCTCGAGAGAGCCCGACAGAGCCCGACAGGGCCCGACAGGGCCCGACAGAGCCCGACAGAGCCCGACAGGGCCCGACAGAGCCCGACAGGGCCCGACAGAGCCCGACAGAGCCCGACAGGGCCCGACAGGGCCCGACAGAGCCCAGTAGAGCCCGACAGAGCCCGACAGAGCCCGACAGGGCCCGACAGGGCCCGACAGGGCCCAGTAGAGCCCGACAGAGCCCGACAGGGCCCGACAGAGCCCGACAGGGCCCGACAGAGCCCGACAGAGCCCGACAGGGCCCAGTAGAGCCCGACAGAGCCCGACAGAGCCCGACAGAACCCGACAGAGCCCGACAGAGCCCGACAGAGCCCGACAGAGTCCGACAGGGCCCAGTAGAGCCCGACAGAGCCCGACAGAGCCCGACAGAGCCCGACAGGGCCCGACAGGGCCCGACAGAGCCCGACAGAGCCCGACAGAGCCCGACAGGGCCCGACAGAGCCCGACAGGGCCCGACAGAGCCGAGAGGGCCCGACAGAGCCCGACAGAGCCCGACAGGGCCCGACAGAGCCCGACAGAGCCCGACAGGGCCCAGTAGAGCCCGACAGAGCCCGACAGAGCCCGACAGAGCCCGACAGGGCCCAGTAGAGCCCGACAGAGCCCGACAGAGCCCGACAGAGCCCGACAGAGCCCGACAGAGCCCGACAGAGCCCGACAGGGCCCAGTAGAGCCCGACAGAGCCCGACAGAGCCCGACAGGGCCCGACAGAGCCCGACAGGGCCCGACAGAGCCCGACAGGGCCCGACAGAGCCCAGTGGAGCCCGACAGAGCCCGACAGAGCCCGACAGAGCCCGTCAGAACCCGACAGAGCCCGACAGAGTCCAGTAGAGCCCGACAGAGCCCGACAGAGCCCGACAGAGCCCGACAGGGCCCGACAGGGCCCAGTAGAGCCCGACAGAGCCCGACAGAGCCCGACAGGGCCCGACAGGGCCCAGAAGAGCCCGACAGAGCCCGACAGAGCCCGACAGATCCCGACAGAACCCGACAGAGCCCGACAGAGCCCGACAGAGCCCGACAGAGCCCGACAGAGCCCGACAGGGCCCAGTAGAGACCGACAGAGCCCGACAGAGCCCAGTAGAGCCCAGTAGAGCCCGACAGAGCCCGACAGAGCCCGACAGAGCCCGACAGAGCCCGACAGAGCCTGACAGAGCCCGACAGGGCCCGACAGGGCCCAGTAGAGCCCGACAGAGCCCGACAGAGCCCGACAGAGCCCAGTAGAGCTCGACAGAGCCCGACAGAGCCCGACAGAGCCCGACAGGGCCCGACAGGGCCCGACAGGGCCCAGTAGAGCCCGACAGAGCCCGACAGAGCCCGACAGAGCCCGACAGAGCCCGACAGAGCCCGACAGAGCCCGACAGGGCCCAGTAGAGCCCAGTAGAGCCCGACAGAGCCCAGTAGAGCCCGACAGAGCCCGACAGAGCCCGACAGAGCCCGACAGGGCCCGACAGGGCCCGACAGAGCCCGACAGGGCCCGACAGAGCCCGACAGAGCCCGACAGAGCCCGACAGAGCCCGACAGAGCCCGACAGAGCCCGACAGAGCCCAGTAGAGCCCGACAGAGCCCGACAGAGCCCGACAGAGCCCGACAGGGCCCGACAGAGCCCGACAGAGCCCGACAGAGCCCGACAGGGCCCAGTAGAGCCCGACAGAGCCCGACAGGGCCCGACAGAACCCAGTAGAGCACGACAGAGCCCGACAGAGCCCGACAGAGCCCGACAGAGCCCGACAGAGCCCGACAGAGCACGACAGAGCCCGACAGAGCCCGACAGAGCCCGACAGAGCCCGACAGAGCCCGACAGAGCCCGACAGAGCACGACAGAGCACGACAGAGCCCAGTAGAGCCCGACAGAGCCCAGTAGAGCCCGACAGAGCCCGACAGGTCCCAACAGAGCCCAGTAGAGCCCGACAGAGCCCAGCACAGCCCAGTAGAGCCCGACAGAGCCCGACAGAGCCCGACAGAGCCCAGTAGAGCCCGACAGAGCCCGACAGAGCCCGACAGAGCCCGACAGGGCCCGACAGGGCCCGACAGGGCCCAATAGAGCCCGACAGGGCCCGACAGAGCCCGACAGGGCCCGACAGGGCCCGACAGAGCCCGACAGGGCCCAGTAGAGCCCGACAGGGCCCGACAGAGCCCAGTAGAGCCCGACAGGGCCCGACACGGCCCAGTAGAGCCCAGTAGAGCCCGACAGAGCCCGACAGAGCCCAGTAGAGCCCGACAGAGCCCGACAGAGACCGACAGAGCCCAGTAGATCCCGACAGAGCCCGACAGAGCCCGACAGAGCCCGACAGAGCCCGACAGAGCCCGACAGAGCCCAGTAGAGCACAGTGGAGCCCGACAGGGCCCGACAGGGCCCAGTAGAGCCCGACAGAGCCCGACAGGGCCCGACAGGGCCCAGCACAGCCCAATAGAGCCCGACAGGGCCCGACAGGGCCCGACAGAGCCCGACAGGGCCCGAAAGGGCCAAGTAGAGCCCCGTAGAGCCCGACAGAGCCCGACAGGGCCCGACTGGGCCCAGCCCAGCCCAATAGAGCCCGACAGGGCCCGACAGGGCCCGACAGAGCCCGACAGGGCCCAGTAGAGCCCAGTAGAGCCCGACAGAGCCCGACAGAGCCCAGTTTAGCCCAGTAGAGCCCGACAGAGCCCGACAGAGCCCAGTAGAGCCCAGTAGAGCCCGACAGAGCCCAGTAGAGCCCGACAGAGCCCGACAGGGCCCGACAGGGCCCGACAGGGCCCGACAGGGAACAGTAGAGCCCAGTAGAGCCCGACAGAGCCCGACAGAGCCCGACAGAGCCCGACAGAGCCCGACAGAGCCCGACAGGGCCCAGTAGAGCCCGACAGAGCCCGACAGGGCCCGACAGGGCCCAGTAGAGCCCGACAGAGCCCAGTAGAGCCCGACAGAGCCCGACAGAGCCCGACAGAGCCCGACAGAGCCCGACAGGGCCCGACAGGGCCCAGTAGAGCCCGACAGAGCCCGAGAGGGCCCGACAGAGCCCGACAGAGCCCGACAGAGCCCGACAGGGCCCGACAGAGCCCGACAGGGCCCGACAGAGCCCGACAGAGCCCGACAGAGCCCGACAGGGCCCAGTAGAGCCCGACAGAGCCCGACAGAACCCGACAGGGCCCAGTAGAGCCCGACAGAGCCCGACAGAGCCCGACAGAGCCCGACAGGGCCCGACAGGGCCCGACAGAGCCCGACAGAGCCCGACAGGGCCCAGTAGAGCCCGACAGAGCCCGACAGGGCCCGACAGGGCCCGACAGGGCCCGACAGGGCCCGACAGAGCCCGACAGAGCCCGACAGAGCCCAGTAGAGCCCGAAAGAGCCCGACAGAGCCCGACAGAGCCCGACAGAGCCCGACAGGGCCCGACAGGGCCCGACAGGGCCCGACAGAGCCCGACAGAGCCCGACAGAGCCCGACAGGGCCCGACAGGGCCCGACAGGGCCCGACAGGGCCCGACAGGGCCCGACAGAGCCCGACAGAGCCCGACAGGGCCCGACAGGGCCCGACAGCGCCCAGTAGAGCCCGACAGGGCCCGACAGAGCCCAGTAGAGCCCGACAGAGCCCGACAGAGCCCGACAGAGCCCGACAGAGCCCGACAGAGCCCGACAGAGTCCAGTAGAGCCCGACAGAGCCCGACAGAGCCCGACAGAGCCCGACAGAGCCCGACAGGGCCCGACAGGGCCCAGTAGAGCCCGACAGAGCCCGACAGAGCCCGACAGGGCCTGACAGGGCCCAGAAGAGCCCGACAGAGCCCGACAGAGCCCGACAGGGCCCGACAGGGCCCGACAGAGCCCGACAGAGCCCGACAGAGCCTGACAGGGCCCGACAGAGCCCGACAGGGCCCAGTAGAGACCGACAGAGCCCGACAGAGCCCAGTAGAGCCCAGTAGAGCCCGACAGAGCCCGACAGAGCCCGACAGAGCCCGACAGAGCCCGACAGAGCCCGACAGAGACCAGTTGAGCCCGACAGAGCCCGACAGAGCCCGACAGAGCCCGACAGGGCCCGACAGGGCCCAGTAGAGCCCGACAGAGCCCGACAGAGCCCGACAGAGCCCAGTAGAGCCCGACAGAGCCCGACAGAGCCCGACAGAGCCCGACAGAGCCCGACAGAGCCCGACAGAGCCCGACAGAGCCCGACAGGGCCCGACAGAGCCCAGTAGAGCCCGACAGAGCCCGACAGAGCCCGACAGAGCCCGACAGGGCCCAGTAGAGCCCAGTAGAGCCCGACAGAGCCCAGTAGAGCCCGACAGAGCCCGACAGAGCCCGACAGAGCCCGACAGAGCCCGACAGGGCCCGACAGGGCCCGACAGAGCCCGACAGAGCCCGACAGAGCCCGACAGAGCCCGACAGGGCCCAGTAGAGCCCGACAGAGCCCGACAGAGCCCGACAGAGCCCAGTAGAGCCCGACACAGCTCGAGAGAGCCCGACAGAGCCCGACAGAGCCCGACAGGGCCCGACAGGGCCCGACAGGGCCCGACAGAGCCCGACAGGGCCCGACAGAGCCCGACAGAGCCCGACAGGGCCCGACAGAGCCCAGTAGAGCCCGACAGAGCCCGACAGAGCCCGACAGGGCCCGACAGGGCCCGACAGGGCCCAGTAGAGCCCGACAGAACCCGACAGGGCCCGACAGAGCCCGACAGGGCCCGACAGAGCCCGACAGAGCCCGACAGGGCCCAGTAGAGCCCGACAGAGCCCGACAGAGCCCGACAGAACCCGTCAGAGCCCGACAGAGCCCGACAGAGCCCGACAGAGTCCGACAGGGCCCAGTAGAGCCCGACAGAGCCCGACAGAGCCCGACAGAGCCCGACAGAGCCCGACAGAGCCCGACAGGGCCCGACAGAGCCCGACAGAGCCTGACAGAGCCCGACAGGGCCCGACAGGGCCCAGTAGAGCCCGACAGAGCCGAGAGGGCCCGACAGAGCCCGACAGAGCCCGACAGGGCCCGACAGAGCCCGACAGGGCCCGACAGGGCCCAGTAGAGCCCGACAGAGCCCGACAGAGCCCGACAGAGCCCGACAGGGCCCAGTAGAGCCCGACAGAGCCCGACAGAGCCCGACAGAGCCCGACAGGGCCCAGTAGAGCCCGACAGAGCCCGACAGGGCCCGACAGAGCCCGACAGGGCCCGACAGAGCCCGACAGGGCCCGACAGGGCCCAGTGGAGCCCGACAGAGCCCGACAGAGCCCGACAGAGCCCGACAGAACCCGACAGAGCCCGACAGAGTCCAGTAGAGCCCGACAGAGCCCGACAGAGCCCGACAGAGCCCGACAGAGCCCGACAGAGCCCGACAGGGCCCGACAGGGCCCAGTAGAGCCCGACAGAGCCCGACAGGGCCCGACAGGGCCCAGAAGAGCCCGACAGAGCCCGACAGAGCCCGACAGAGCCCGACAGAGCCCGACAGAGCCCGACAGAGCCCGACAGAGCCCGACAGGGCCCAGTAGAGACCGACAGAGCCCGACAGAGCCCAGTAGAGCCCAGTAGAGCCCGACAGAGCCCGACAGAGCCCGACAGAGCCCGACAGAGCCCGACAGAGCCCGACAGAGACCAGTTGAGCCCGACAGATCCCGACAGAGCCCGACAGAGCCCGACAGGGCCCGACAGGGCCCAGTAGAGCCCGACAGAGCCCGACAGAGCCCGACAGAGCCCAGTAGAGCTCGACAGAGCCCGACAGAGCCCGACAGAGCCCGACAGAGCCCGACAGGGCCCGACAGAGCCCGACAGGGCCCAGTAGAGCCCGACAGAGCCCGACAGAGCCCGACAGAGCCCGACAGAGCCCGACAGAGCCCGACAGGGCCCAGTAGAGCCCAGTAGAGCCCGACAGAGCCCAGTAGAGCCCGACAGAGCCCGACCGAGCCCGACAGAGCCCGACAGGGCCCGACAGGGCCCGACAGAGCCCGACAGGGCCCGACAGAGCCCGACAGGGCCCGACAGGGCCTGACAGAGCCCAGTAGAGCCCGACAGAGCCCGACAGAGCCCGACAGAGCCCGACAGGGCCCGACAGGGCCCAGTAGAGACCGACAGAGCCCGACAGAGCCCAGTAGAGCCCAGTAGAGCCCGACAGAGCCCGACAGAGCCCGACAGGGCCCGACAGGGCCTGACAGAGCCCGACAGGGCCCGACAGGGCCCAGTAGAGCCCAACAGAGCCCGACAGAGCCCGACAGAGCCCGACAGAGCCCGACAGAGCCCAGTAGAGCCCGACAGAGCCCGACAGAGCCCGACAGAGCCCGACAGGGCCCGACAGGGCCCGACAGAGCCCGACAGGGCCCGACAGGGCCCGACAGGGCCCGACAGGGCCCGACAGAGCCCGACAGAGCCCGACAGAGCCCGACAGAGCCCGACAGGGCCCGACAGGGCCCGACAGGGCCCGACAGGTCTCGACAGAGCCCAGTAGAGCCCGACAGAGCCCGACAGAGCCCGACAGAGCCCGACAGGGCCCGACAGGGCCCGACAGGGCCCAGTAGAGCCCGACAGTGCCCGACAGAGCCCGACAGGGCCCAACAGAGCCCGACAGAGCCCGACAGAGCCCGACAGGGCCCAGTAGAGCCCGACAGAGCCCGACAGAGCCCGACAGGGCCCAGTAGAGCCCGACAGAGCCCGACAGGGCCCGACAGGGCCCGACAGGGCCCGACAGGGCCCGACAGAGCCCGACAGAGCCCGACAGAGCCCAGTAGAGCCCGAAAGAGCCCGACAGAGCCCGACAGAGCCCGACAGAGCCCGACAGGGCCCGACAGGGCCCGACAGGGCCCGACAGAGCCCGACAGAGCCCGACAGAGCCCGACAGGGCCCGACAGGGCCCGACAGGGCCCGACAGGGCCCGACAGGGCCCGACAGAGCCCGACAGAGCCCGACAGGGCCCGACAGGGCCCGACAGCGCCCAGTAGAGCCCGACAGGGCCCGACAGAGCCCAGTAGAGCCCGACAGAGCCCGACAGAGCCCGACAGAGCCCGACAGAGCCCGACAGAGCCCGACAGAGTCCAGTAGAGCCCGACAGAGCCCGACAGAGCCCGACAGAGCCCGACAGAGCCCGACAGGGCCCGACAGGGCCCAGTAGAGCCCGACAGAGCCCGACAGAGCCCGACAGGGCCTGACAGGGCCCAGAAGAGCCCGACAGAGCCCGACAGAGCCCGACAGGGCCCGACAGGGCCCGACAGAGCCCGACAGAGCCCGACAGAGCCTGACAGGGCCCGACAGAGCCCGACAGGGCCCAGTAGAGACCGACAGAGCCCGACAGAGCCCAGTAGAGCCCAGTAGAGCCCGACAGAGCCCGACAGAGCCCGACAGAGCCCGACAGAGCCCGACAGAGCCCGACAGAGACCAGTTGAGCCCGACAGAGCCCGACAGAGCCCGACAGAGCCCGACAGGGCCCGACAGGGCCCAGTAGAGCCCGACAGAGCCCGACAGAGCCCGACAGAGCCCAGTAGAGCCCGACAGAGCCCGACAGAGCCCGACAGAGCCCGACAGAGCCCGACAGGGCCCGACAGAGCCCGACAGAGCCCGACAGGGCCCGACAGAGCCCAGTAGAGCCCGACAGAGCCCGACAGAGCCCGACAGAGCCCGACAGGGCCCAGTAGAGCCCAGTAGAGCCCGACAGAGCCCAGTAGAGCCCGACAGAGCCCGACAGAGCCCGACAGAGCCCGACAGAGCCCGACAGGGCCCGACAGGGCCCGACAGAGCCCGACAGAGCCCGACAGAGCCCGACAGAGCCCGACAGGGCCCAGTAGAGCCCGACAGAGCCCGACAGAGCCCGACAGAGCCCAGTAGAGCCCGACACAGCTCGAGAGAGCCCGACAGAGCCCGACAGAGCCCGACAGGGCCCGACAGGGCCCGACAGGGCCCGACAGAGCCCGACAGGGCCCGACAGGGCCCGACAGAGCCCGACAGGGCCCGACAGAGCCCAGTAGAGCCCGACAGAGCCCGACAGAGCCCGACAGGGCCCGACAGGGCCCGACAGGGCCCAGTAGAGCCCGACAGAACCCGACAGGGCCCGACAGAGCCCGACAGGGCCCGACAGAGCCCGACAGAGCCCGACAGGGCCCAGTAGAGCCCGACAGAGCCCGACAGAGCCCGACAGAACCCGTCAGAGCCCGACAGAGCCCGACAGAGCCCGACAGAGTCCGACAGGGCCCAGTAGAGCCCGACAGAGCCCGACAGAGCCCGACAGAGCCCGACAGAGCCCGACAGGGCCCGACAGAGCCCGACAGAGCCTGACAGAGCCCGACAGGGCCCGACAGGGCCCAGTAGAGCCCGACAGAGCCGAGAGGGCCCGACAGAGCCCGACAGAGCCCGACAGGGCCCGACAGAGCCCGACAGGGCCCGACAGGGCCCAGTAGAGCCCGACAGAGCCCGACAGAGCCCGACAGAGCCCGACAGGGCCCAGTAGAGCCCGACAGAGCCCGACAGAGCCCGACAGAGCCCGACAGGGCCCAGTAGAGCCCGACAGAGCCCGACAGGGCCCGACAGAGCCCGACAGGGCCCGACAGAGCCCGACAGGGCCCGACAGGGCCCAGTGGAGCCCGACAGAGCCCGACAGAGCCCGACAGAGCCCGACAGAACCCGACAGAGCCCGACAGAGTCCAGTAGAGCCCGACAGAGCCCGACAGAGCCCGACAGAGCCCGACAGAGCCCGACAGAGCCCGACAGGGCCCGACAGGGCCCAGTAGAGCCCGACAGAGCCCGACAGGGCCCGACAGGGCCCAGAAGAGCCCGACAGAGCCCGACAGAGCCCGACAGAGCCCGACAGAGCCCGACAGAGCCCGACAGAGCCCGACAGGGCCCAGTAGAGACCGACAGAGCCCGACAGAGCCCAGTAGAGCCCAGTAGAGCCCGACAGAGCCCGACAGAGCCCGACAGAGCCCGACAGAGCCCGACAGAGCCCGACAGAGACCAGTTGAGCCCGACAGATCCCGACAGAGCCCGACAGAGCCCGACAGGGCCCGACAGGGCCCAGTAGAGCCCGACAGAGCCCGACAGAGCCCGACAGAGCCCAGTAGAGCTCGACAGAGCCCGACAGAGCCCGACAGAGCCCGACAGAGCCCGACAGGGCCCGACAGAGCCCGACAGGGCCCAGTAGAGCCCGACAGAGCCCGACAGAGCCCGACAGAGCCCGACAGAGCCCGACAGAGCCCGACAGGGCCCAGTAGAGCCCAGTAGAGCCCGACAGAGCCCAGTAGAGCCCGACAGAGCCCGACCGAGCCCGACAGAGCCCGACAGGGCCCGACAGGGCCCGACAGAGCCCGACAGGGCCCGACAGAGCCCGACAGGGCCCGACAGGGCCTGACAGAGCCCAGTAGAGCCCGACAGAGCCCGACAGAGCCCGACAGAGCCCGACAGGGCCCGACAGGGCCCAGTAGAGACCGACAGAGCCCGACAGAGCCCAGTAGAGCCCAGTAGAGCCCGACAGAGCCCGACAGAGCCCGACAGGGCCCGACAGGGCCTGACAGAGCCCGACAGGGCCCAGTAGAGCCCAACAGAGCCCGACAGAGCCCGACAGAGCCCGACAGAGCCCGACAGAGCCCAGTAGAGCCCGACAGAGCCCGACAGAGCCCGACAGAGCCCGACAGGGCCCGACAGGGCCCGACAGGGCCCGACAGGGCCCGACAGGGCCCGACAGAGCCCGACAGAGCCCGACAGAGCCCGACAGAGCCCGACAGGGCCCGACAGGGCCCGACAGGGCCCGACAGGTCTCGACAGAGCCCAGTAGAGCCCGACAGAGCCCGACAGAGCCCGACAGAGCCCGACAGGGCCCGACAGGGCCCGACAGGGCCCAGTAGAGCCCGACAGTGCCCGACAGAGCCCGACAGGGCCCAACAGAGCCCGACAGAGCCCGACAGAGCCCGACAGGGCCCAGTAGAGCCCGACAGAGCCCGACAGAGCCCGACAGAGCCCGTCAGAGCCCGACAGAGCCCGACAGAGCCCGACAGAGCCCGACAGAGCCCGACAGAGCCCGACAGAGTCCGACAGGGCCCGACAGAGCCCGACAGAGCCCGACAGGGCCCGACATGGCCCGACAGGGCCCGACAGAGCCCAGTAGAGCCCGACAGAGCCGAGAGGGCCCGACAGAGCCCGACAGAGCCCGACAGGGCCTGACAGAGCCTGACAGAGCCCGACAGGGCCCAGTAGAGCCCGACAGAGCCCGACAGAGCCCGACAGAGCCCGACAGGGCCCGACAGGGCCCGACAGGGCCCGACAGAGCCCGACAGAGCCCGACAGGGCCCGACAGAGCCCGACAGAGCCCGACAGAGCCCGACAGAGCCCGACAGAGCCCAGTAGAGCCCGACAGAGCCCGACAGGGCCCGACAGAGACCGACAGAGACCGACAGAGCCCGACAGGGCCCGACAGGGCCCGACAGGGCCCGACAGAGCCCGACAGGGCCCGACAGGGCCCGACAGGGCCCGACAGGGCCCGACAGGGCCCGACAGGGCCCGACAGGGCCCGACAGAGCCCAGTAGAGCCCGACAGAGCCCGACAGAGCCCGACAGAGCCCGACAGAGCCCGACAGAGCCCGACAGGGCCCGACAGGGCCCAGTAGAGCCCGACAGAGCCCGACAGAGCCCGACAGGGCCCGACAGAGCCCGACAGAGCCCGACAGAGCCCGACAGAGCCCGACAGGGCCCAGTAGAGCCCGACAGAGCCCGACAGAGCCCGACAGAACCCGTCAGAGCCCGACAGAGCCCGACAGAGCCCGACAGAGCCCGACAGAGCCCGACAGAGCCCGACAGGGCCCAGTAGAGCCCGACAGAGCCAGACAGAGCCCGACAGAGCCCGACAGGGCCCGACAGAGCCCGACAGAGCCCGACAGGGCCCGACAGGGCCCAGTAGAGCCCGACAGAGCCGAGAGGGCCCGACAGAGCCCGACAGAGCCCGACAGAGCCCGACAGAGCCCGACAGGGCCCAGTAGAGCCCGACAGAGCCCGACAGAACCCGACAGGGCCCAGTAGAGCCCGACAGAGCCCGACAGAGCCCGACAGAGCCCGACAGGGCCCGACAGGGCCCGACAGGGCCCGACAGAGCCCGACAGGGCCCGACAGGGCCCAGTAGAGCCCGACAGAGCCCGACAGAGCCCGACAGGGCCCGACAGAGCCCGACAGAGCCAAACAGAGCCCGACAGGGCCCGACAGGGCCCAGTAGAGCCCGACAGAGCCCGACAGAGCCCGACAGAGCCCGACAGAGCCCGACAGAGCCCGACAGGGCCCGACAGGGCCCAGTAGAGCCCGACAGAGCCCGACAGAGCCTGACAGGGCCCGACAGGGCCCAGATGAGCCCGACAGAGCCCGACAGAGCCCGACAGATCCCGACAGAACCCGACAGAGCCCGACAGAGCCCGACAGAGCCTGACAGGACCCTACAGAGCCCGACAGGGCCCAGTAGAGACCGACAGAGCCCGACAGAGCCCAGTATAGCCCAGTAGAGCCCGACAGAGCCCGACAGAGCCCGACAGAGCCCGACAGAGCCCGACAGAGACCAACAGAGACCAGTTGAGCCCGACAGAGCCCGACAGAGCCCGACAGGGCCCGACAGGGCCCGACAGGGCCCAGTAGAGCCCGACAGAGCCCGACAGAGCCCGACAGAGCCCAGTAGAGCCCGACAGAGCCCGACAGAGCCCGACAGAGCCCGACAGGGCCCGACAGAGCCCGACAGAGCACGACAGGGCCCGACAGGGCCCGACAGAGCCCGACAGAGCCCGACAGAGCCCGACAGAGCCCGACAGAGCCCGACAGGGCCCAGTAGAGCCCAGTAGAGCCCGACAGAACCCAGTAGAGCCCGACAGAGCTCGACAGAGCCCGACAGAGCCCGACAGAGCCCGACAGGGCCCGACAGAGCCCGACAGAGCCCGACAGGGCCCGACAGGGCCCGACAGGGCCTGACAGAGCCCAGTAGAGCCCGACAGAGCCCGACAGAGCCCGACAGAGCCCGACAGGGCCCGACAGGGCCCAGTAGAGAGCGACAGAGCCCGACAGAGCCCAGTAGAGCCCAGTAGAGCCCGACAGAGCCCGACAGAGCCCGACAGGGCCCGACAGGGCCTGAGAGAGCCCGACAGGGCCCAGTAGAGCCCGACAGAGCCCGACAGAGCCCGACAGAGCCCGACAGAGCCCAGTAGAGCCCGACAGAGCCCGACAGAGCCCGACAGAGCCCGACAGAGCCCGACAGGGCCCGACAGGGCCCGACAGAGCCCGACAGAGCCCGACAGGGCCCGACAGAGCCCGACAGGGCCCGACAGGGCCCGACAGGGCTCGACAGAGCCCAGTAGAGCCCGACAGAGCCCGACAGAGCCCGACAGAGCCCGACAGGGCCCGACAGGGCCCGACAGGGCCCAGTAGAGCCCGACAGAGCCCGACAGAGCCCGACAGAGCCCGACAGAGCCCGACAGAGCCCGACAGAGCCCAGTAGAGCCCGACAGAGCCCGACAGAGCCCGACAGAACCCGTCAGAGCCCGACAGAACCCGTCAGAGCCCGACAGAGCCCGACAGAGCCCGACAGAGCCCGACAGAGCCCGACAGGGCCCAGTAGAGCCCGACAGAGCCCGACAGAGCCCGACAGGGCCCGACAGGGCCCGACAGAGCCCGACAGGGCCCGACAGAGCCCGACAGGGCCCGACAGGGCCCAGTAGAGCCCGACAGAGCCGAGAGGGCCCGACAGAGCCCGACAGAGCCCGACAGGGCCTGACAGAGCCCGACAGAGCCCGACAGGGCCCAGTAGAGCCCGACAGAGCCCGACAGAGCCCGACAGAACCCGACAGGGCCCAGTAGAGCCCGACAGAGCCCGACAGAGCCCGACAGAGCCCGACAGAGCCCGACAGAGCCCGACAGGGCCCGACAGGGCCCGACAGGGCCCGACAGGGCCCAGTAGAGCCCGACAGAGCCCGACAGAGCCCGACAGGGCCCGACAGAGCCCGACAGAGCCCGACAGGGCCCAGTAGAGCCCGACAGAGCCCGACAGAGCCCGACAGAGCCCAGTAGAGCCCGACAGAGCCCGACAGAGCCCGACAGAGCCCGACAGGGCCCGACAGGGCCCGACATAGCCCGACAGAGCCCGACAGGGCCCGACAGAGCCCGACAGGGCCCGACAGGGCCCGACAGGGCCCGACAGGGCCCAGTAGAGCCCGACAGAGCCCGACAGAGCCCGACAGAGCCCAGTAGAGCCCGACAGAGCCCGACAGAGCCCGACAGAGCCCGACAGAGCCCGACAGGGCCCGACAGGGCCCGACAGGGCCCGACAGAGCCCAGTAGAGCCCGACAGAGCCCGACAGAGCCCGACAGAGCCCGACAGAGCCCAGTAGAGCCCGACAGAGCCCGACAGGGCCCGACAGGGCCCAGTAGAGCCCGACAGAGCCCGACAGAGCCCAGTAGAGCCCAGTAGAGCCCGACAGAGCCCGACAGAGCCCGACAGAGCCCGACAGAGCCCGACAGAGACCAGTTGAGCCCGACAGAGCCGGACAGAGCCCGACAGAGCCCGACAGAGCCCGACAGGGCCCAGAAGAGCCCGATAGAGCCCGACAGAGCCCGACAGAGCCCGACAGAACCCGACAGAGCCCGACAGAGCCCGACAGAGCCCGACAGAGCCCGACAGAGCCCGACAGGGCCCAGTAGAGAACGACAGAGCCCGACAGAGCCCAGTAGAGCCCAGTAGAGCCCGACAGAGCCCGACAGAGCCCGACAGAGCCCGACAGAGCCCGACAGAGCCCGACAGAGCCCGACAGGGCCTTACAGGGCCCAGTAGAGCCCGACAGAGCCCGACAGAGCCCGACAGAGCCCGACAGAGCCCAGTAGAGCCCGACAGAGCCCGACAGAGCCCGACAGGGCCCGACAGAGCCCGATAGAGCCCGACAGAGCCCGACAGGGCCCGACAGGGCCCGACAGGGCCCGACAGGGCCCGACAGAGCCTGACAGAGCCTGACAGGGCCCAGTAGAGCCCGACAGAGCCCGACAGAGCCCGACAGAGCCCAGTAGAGCCAGACAGAGCCCGAGAGAGCCCGACAGAGCCCGACAGGGCCCGACAGGGCCCGACAGAGCCCGACAGAGCCCGACAGGGCCCGACAGAGCCCGACAGAGCCCGACAGAGCCCAGTAGAGCCAGACAGAGCCCGAGAGAGCCCGACAGAGCCCGACAGGGCCCGACAGGGCCTGACAGAGCCCGACAGAGCCCGACAGGGCCCGACAGAGCCCGACAGGGCCCGACAGAGCCCGACAGGGCCCGACAGGGCCCGACAGGGCCCGACAGAGCCCGACAGGGCCCGACAGGGCCCGACAGGGCCCAGTAGAGCCCGACAGAGCCCGACAGAGCCCGACAGGGCCCGACAGGGCCCGACAGGGCCCGACAGAGCCCAGTAGAGCCCGACAGAGCCCGACAGAGCCCGACAGAGCCCGACAGGGCCCAGTAGAGCCCGACAGAGCCCGACAGAGCCCGACAGAGCCCGACAGAGCCCGACAGGGCCCGACAGGGCCCGACAGGGCCCAGTAGAGCCCGACAGAGCCCGACAGAGCCCGACAGAGCCCGACAGAGCCCGACAGAGCCCGTCAGAACCCGACAGAGCCCGACAGAGCCCGACAGAGCCCGACAGAGCCCAACAGAGCCCGACAGGGCCCGACAGGGCCCAGTAGAGCCCGACAGAGCCCGACAGAGCCCGACAGAGCCCGACAGGGCCCAGAAGAGCCTGACAGAGCCCGACAGAGCCCGACAGATCCCGACAGAACCCGACAGAGCCCGACAGAGCCTGACAGGGCCCGACAGAGCCCGACAGAGCCCGACAGGGCCCAGTAGAGACCGACAGAGCCCGACAGAGCCCAGTAGAGCCCAGTAGAGCCCGACAGAGCCCGACAGAGCCCGACAGAGCCCGACAGAGACCAGTTGAGCCCGACAGAGCCCGACAGAGCCCGACAGGGCCCGACAGGGCCCAGTAGAGCCCGACAGAGCCCGACAGAGCCCGACAGAGCCCAGTAGAGCCCGACAGAGCCCGACAGGGCCCGACAGGGCCCGACAGGGCCCAGTAGAGCCCGACAGAGCCCGACAGAGCCCGACAGAGCCCGACAGAGCCCGACAGGGCCCAGTAGAGCCCAGTAGAGCCCGACAGAGCCCAGTAGAGCCCGACAGAGCCCGACAGAGCCCGACAGAGCCCGACAGAGCCCGACAGAGCCCGACAGGGCCCGACAGGGCCCGACAGAGCCCGACAGGGCCCGACAGGGCCCGACAGAGCCCAGTAGAGCCCGACAGAGCCCGACAGAGCCCGACAGAGCCCGACAGGGCCCGACAGGGCCCAGTAGAGACCGACAGAGCCCGACAGAGCCCAGTAGAGCCCACTAGAGCCCGACAGAGCCCGACAGAGCCCGACAGGGCCCGACAGGGCCCGACAGGGCCCGACAGGGCCCAGTAGAGCCCGAGAGAGCCCGACAGAGCCCGACAGGGCCCAGTAGAGCCCGACAGAGCCGAGAGGGCCCGACAGAGCCCGACAGAGCCCGACAGGGCCTGACAGAGCCCGACAGAGCCCGACAGGGCCCAGTAGAGCCCGACAGAGCCCGACAGAGCCCGACAGAACCCGACAGGGCCCAGTAGAGCCCGACAGAGCCCGACAGAGCCCGACAGGGCCCGACAGAGCCCGACAGAGCCCGACAGAGCCCGACAGAGCCCGACAGAGCCCGACAGGGCCCGACAGAGCCCGACAGGGCCCGACAGAGCCCGACAGGGCCCAGTAGAGCCCGACAGAGCCCGACAGAGCCCGACAGAACCCGACAGAGCCCGACAGAGCCCGACAGAGCCCGACAGAGCCCGACAGGGCCCGACAGGGCCCGACAGGGCCCGACAGGGCCCGACAGGACCCGACAGAGCCCGACAGGGCCCAGTAGAGCCCGACAGAGCAGAGAGGGCCCGACAGAGCCCGACAGAGCCCGACAGGGCCTGACAGAGCCCGACAGAGCCCGACAGAGCCCGACAGGGCCCAGTAGAGCCCGACAGAGCCCGAGAGAGCCCGACAGAGCCCAGTAGAGCCCGACAGAGCCCGACAGGGCCCGACAGGGCCCGACAGGGCCAAGTAGGGCCCAGTAGGGCCCAGTAGAGCCCGACAGAGCCCAGTAGAGCCCGACAGAGCCCGACAGGGCCCGACAGGGCCCGACAGAGCCCGACAGGGCCCAGTAGAGCCCAGTAGAGCCCGACAGGGCCCGACAGGGCCCGACAGGGCCCGACAGGGCGCGACAGGGCCCAGTAGAGCCCGACAGAGCCCAGTAGAGCCCGACAGAGCCCGACAGAGCCCGACAGTGAACAGTAGAGCCCAGTAGAGCCCGACAGAGCCCGAGAGAGCCCGACAGAGCCCGACAGAGCCCAGTAGAGCGCGACAGAGCCCGACAGGGCCCGACAGAGCCCAGTAGAGCCCAGTAGAGCCCGACAGAGCCCAGTAGAGCCCGACAGAGCCCGACAGGGCCCGACAGGGCCCGACAGAGCGC
The DNA here is from genome assembly GCF_036013445.1 of Caloenas nicobarica. Classification (NCBI taxonomy): domain Eukaryota; kingdom Metazoa; phylum Chordata; class Aves; order Columbiformes; family Columbidae; genus Caloenas; species Caloenas nicobarica. The sequence goes on from NW_027017223.1 coordinate 139,326, forward strand.
GACAGAGCCCGACAGGGCCCGACAGGGCCCAGTAGAGACCGACAGGGCCCGACACGGCCCAGTAGAGCCCAGTAGAGCCCGACAGAGCCCGACAGAGCCCAGTAGAGCCCGACAGAGACCGACAGAGCCCAGTAGATCCCGACAGAGCCCGACAGAGCCCGACAGAGCGCGACAGGGCCCAGTAGAGCCCGACAGAGCCCAGTAGAGCCCGACAGAGCCTGACAGAGCCCGACAGGGAACAGTAGAGCCCAGTAGAGCCCGACAGGGCCCGACAGGGCCCGACAGAGCCCGACAGAGCCCGACAGAGCGCGACAGGGCCCAGTAGAGCCCGACAGAGCCCAGTAGAGCCCGACAGAGCCTGACAGAGCCCGACAGGGAACAGTAGAGCCCAGTAGAGCCCGACAGAGCCCGACAGAGCCCGACAGAGCCCAGTAGAGCCCGACAGAGCCCGACAGAGCCCGACAGAGCCCGACTGAGCCCGACTGAGCCCGACTGAGCCCGACTGAGCCCGACAGAGCCCGACAGAGCCCGACAGAGGCCAGTAGAGCCCGACAGAGCCCGACAGAGCCCGACAGAGCCCGACAGAGCCCGACAGGGCCCGACAGGGCCCGACAGGGCCCAGTAGAGCCCAGTAGAGCCCGACAGGGCCCGACAGAGCCCGACTGAGCCCGACTGAGCCCGACAGGGCCCGACAGAGCCCGACAGGGCCCGACAGAGCCCGATAGAGCCCGACAGAGCCCGACAGAGCCAAATAGAGCCCGACAGAGCCCGACAGAGCCCGACAGAGCCCGACGGAGACCAATGCAGCCTGACAGAGCCCAATACAGCCCGACAGAGCCCGACAGAGCACGACAGAGCCCGACAGAGCCCGACAGGGCCCGACAGGGAACAGTAGAGCCCAGTAGAGCCCGACAGAGCCCGACAGAGCCCGACAGAGCCCGACAGGGCCCAGTAGAGCCCAGTAGAGCCCGACAGAGCCCAGTAGAGCCCGACAGATCCCAGTAGAGCCCGACAGATCCCAGTAGAGCCCGACAGAGCCCGACAGGGCCCGACAGAGCCCGACAGGGAACAGTAGAGCCCGACAGGGCCCGACACAGTCCGACAGAGCCCGACAGAGCCCGACAGAGCCAAGTAGAGCCCGACAGAGCCCGACAGGGCCCGACAGGGCCCAGTAGAGCCCAGTAGAGCCCGACAGAGCCCGACAGAGCCCGACAGGGCCCGACAGGGCCCGACAGGGCCCGACAGGGCCCAGTAGAGCCCAGTAGAGCCCGACAGAGCCCGACAGAGCCCGACAGAGCCCGACAGAGCCCGACAGAGCCCGACAGAGCCCAACAGGGCCCAACAGGGCCCAGTAGAGCCCAGTAGAGCCCGACAGAGCCCGACAGAGCCCGACAGAGCCCGACAGAGCCCGACAGAGCCCGACAGAGCCCGACAGAGCCCGACAGAGCCCAGTAGAGCCCGACAGAGCCCGACAGGGCCCAGTAGACCCCGACAGAGCCCGACAGAGCCCGAAAGAGCCCGACAGGGCCCAGTAGAGCCCGACAGAGCCCAGTAGAGCCCGACAGAGCCCAGTAGAGCCCGACAGAACCCGACAGAGCCCGACAGAGCCCGACAGAGCCCGACAGAGCCCGACAGGGCCCGACAGGGCCCAGTAGAGCCCGACAGAGCCCGACAGGGCCCGACAGAACCCAGTAGAGCACGACAGAGCCCGACAGAGCCCGACAGAGCCCGACAGAGCCCGACAGAGCCCGACAGAGCACGACAGAGCCCGACAGAGCCCGACAGAGCCCGACAGAGCCCGACAGAGCACGACAGAGCACGACAGAGCACGACAGAGCCCAGTAGAGCCCGACAGAGCCCGACAGGGCCCGACAGAGCCCGACAGAGCCCAGTAGAGCCCGACAGAGCCCAGCACAGCCCAGTAGAGCCCGACAGAGCCCGACAGAGCCCGACAGAGCCCGACAGAGCCCAGTAGAGCCCGACAGAGCCCGACAGAGCCCGACAGGGCCCGACAGGGCCCAATAGAGCCCGACAGGGCCCGACAGAGCCCGACAGGGCCCGACAGGGCCCGACAGAGCCCGACAGGGCCCAGTAGAGCCCGACAGGGCCCGACAGAGCCCAGTAGAGCCCGACAGGGCCCGACACGGCCCAGTAGAGCCCAGTAGAGCCCGACAGAGCCCGACAGAGCCCAGTAGAGCCCGACAGAGACCGACAGAGCCCAGTAGATCCCGACAGAGCCCGACAGAGCCCGACAGAGCCCGACAGAGCCCGACAGAGCCCAGTAGAGCAAAGTGGAGCCCGACAGGGCCCGACAGGGCCCAGTAGAGCCCGACAGAGCCCGACAGGGCCCGACAGGGCCCAGCACAGCCCAATAGAGCCCGACAGGGCCCGACAGGGCCCGACAGAGCCCGACAGGGCCCGAAAGGGCCAAGTAGAGCCCCGTAGAGCCCGACAGAGCCCGACAGAGCCCGACAGGGCCCGACAGGGCCCGACTGGGCCCAGCACAGCCCAATAGAGCCCGACAGGGCCCGACAGGGCCCGACAGAGCCCGAAAGGGCCCAGTAGAGCCCAGTAGAGCCCGACAGAGCCCGACAGAGCCCGACAGAGCCCAGTTTAGCCCAGTAGAGCCCGACAGAGCCCGACAGAGCCCGACAGAGCCCAGTAGAGCCCAGTAGAGCCCGACAGAGCCCAGTAGAGCCCGACAGAGCCCGACAGGGCCCGACAGGGCCCGACAGGGCCCGACAGGGAACAGTAGAGCCCAGTAGAGCCCGACAGAGCCCGACAGAGCCCGACAGAGCCCGACAGAGCCCGACAGAGCCCGACAGAGCCCGACAGGGCCCAGTAGAGCCCGACAGAGCCCGACAGGGCCCGACAGGGCCCGACAGGGCCCAGTAGAGCCCGACAGAGCCCAGTAGAGCCCGACAGAGCCCGACAGAGCCCGACAGAGCCCGACAGAGCCCGACAGGGCCCGACAGGGCCCGACAGGGCCCAGTAGAGCCCGACAGAGCCCGACAGAGCCCGACAGAGCCCGACAGAGCCCGACAGAGCCCGACAGGGCCCGACAGGGCCCGACAGGGCCCAGTAGGGCCCAGTAGGGCCCAGTAGAGCCCAGTAGAGCCCGACAGAGCCCAGTAGAGCCCGACAGAGCCCGACAGGGCCCGACAGAGCGCGACAGAGCCCGACAGGGCCCGACAGAGACCAGTACAGCCCAGTAGAGCCCGACAGGGCCCGACAGAGCCCGACAGAGCCCGACAGAGCGCGACAGGGCCCAGTAGAGCCCGACAGAGCCCAGTAGAGCCCGACAGAGCCCGACAGAGCCCGACAGGGAACAGTAGAGCCCAGTAGAGCCCGACAGAGCCCGACAGAGCCCGACAGAGCCCGACAGAGCCCGACAGGGCCCGACAGGGCCGGACAGGGCCCAGTAGAGCCCAGTAGAGCCCGACAGAGCCCAGTAGAGCCCGACAGATCCCAGTAGAGCCCGACAGATCCCAGTAGGGCCCGACAGGGCCCGACAGGGCCCGACAGGGAACAGTAGAGCCCGACAGAGCCCGACAGAGCCCGACAGAGCCCGACAGAGCCCAATAGTGCCCGACAGAGCCCAGTAGAGCCCAACAGAGCCCGACAGAGCCCGACAGAGCCCGACAGGGCCCAGTAGAGCCCGACAGAGCCCGACAGAGCCCGACAGAGCCCAATAGAGCCCAATAGAGCCCGACAGGGCCCGACAGGGCCCAGTAGAGCCCGACAGAGCCCGACAGAGCCCGACAGAGCCCGACAGAGCCCGACAGAGCCCAGGAGAGCCCGACAGGGCTCGACAGAGCCCAGTAGGGCCCGACAGAGCCCAGTAGGGCCCAGTAGAGGCCGACAGAGCCCAGTAGAGCCCAGTAGAGCCCGACAGAGCCCGACAGAGCCCGACAGAGCCCGACAGAGCCCAGTAGAGCCCGACAGGGCCCGACAGGGCCCGACAGGGCCCGACAGAGCCCGACAGAGACCAATAGAGACCGACAGAGCCCGACAGAGCCCGACAGAGCCCGACAGAGCCCGACAGAGCCCGACAGAGTCAAATAGAGCCCGACAGAGCCCGACAGAGCCCGACAGAGCCCGACAGAGCCCGACAGAGCCCGACAGAGACCAATGCAGCCTGACAGAGCCCAATACAGACCGACACAACCCGACAGAGCCCGACAGAGCCCAGTAGAGCCCGACAGAGCCCGACAGAGCGCAGTAGAGCCCAGTAGAGCCCGACAGGGCCCGACAGAGCCCGACAGAGCCCGACAGAGCCCGACAGAGACCGACAGAGCCCGACAGAGCCCGACAGAGCCCGACAGAGCCAAATAGAGCCCGACAGAGCCCGACAGAGCCCGACGGAGACCAATGCAGCCTGACAGAGCCCAATACAGCCCGACAGAGCCCGACAGAGCCCGACAGAGCCCGACAGAGCCCGACAGGGCCCAGTAGAGCCCAGTAGAGCCCGACAGAGCCCAGTAGAGCCCGACAGATCCCAGCAGAGCCCGACAGAGCCCGACAGGGCCCGACAGAGCCCGACAGGGCCCGACAGGGCCCGACAGGGAACAGTAGAGCCCGACAGTGCCCGACAGAGCCCGACAGAGCCCGACAGAGCCCGACAGAGCCCGACAGGGCCCAGTAGAGCCCGACAGAGCCCGACAGAGTCCGACAGAGCCCGACAGAGCCCAGTAGAGCCCAGTAGAGCCCGACAGAGCCCGACAGAGCCCGACAGAGCCCGACAGAGCCCGACAGGACCCGACAGGGCCCGACAGGGCCCAGTAGAGCCCGACAGAGCCCGACAGAGCCCAGTAGAGCCCGACAGAGCCCGACAGAGCCCGACAGGGCCCGACAGGGCCCGACAGGGCCCAGTAGAGCCCGACAGGGCCCGACAGGGCCCGACAGGGCCCAGTAGAGCCCGACAGAGCCCGACAGAGCCCGACAGAGCTTACACAGAGCCCGACAGAGCCCGACAGAGCCCGACAGAGCCTGCACAGAGCCCGACAGAGCCCGACAGAGCCTGCACAGAGCCCGACAGAGCCCGACAGAGCCCGACAGAGCCCGACAGAGACCAATGCAGCCTGACAGAGCCCAATACAGCCCGACAGAGCCCGACAGAGCCCGACAGAGCCCGACAGAGCCCGACAGAGCCCGACAGAGCCCGACAGAGCCCGACAGAGCCCAGTAGAGCCCGACAGAGCCCGACAGAGCCCGACAGAGCCCGACAGGGCCCGACAGATCCCGACTGAGCCCGACAGAGCCCGACAGAGCCCGACAGAGCCCGACAGAGCCCAATGCAGCCTGACAGAGCCCAATACAGCCCGACAGAGCCCGACAGAGCCCGACAGAGCCCGACAGAGCCCGACAGAGCCCGACAGAGCCCGACAGAGCCCAGTAGAGCCCGACAGGGCCCGACAGGGCCCGACTGAGCCCGACTGAGCCCGACAGGGCCCGACTGAGCCCGACTGAGCCCGACAGAGACCAATAGAGCCCGACAGAGCCAAATAGAGCCCGACAGAGCCCGACAGAGCCCGACGGAGACCAATGCAGCCTGACAGAGCCCAATACAGCCCGACAGAGCCCGACAGAGCCCGACAGAGCCCGACAGGGCCCGACAGGGCCCGACAGGGCCCGACAGGGCCCAGTAGAGCCCGACAGAGCCCGACAGAGCCCGACAGAGCCCGACAGGGCCCAGTAGAGCCCGACAGAGCCCGACAGAGCCCGACAGAGCCCGACAGAGCCCGACAGGGCCCAGTAGAGCCCGACAGAGCCCGACAGGGCCCGACAGAGCCCGACAGGGCCCGACAGAGCCCGACAGGGCCCGACAGGGCCCAGTGGAGCCCGACAGAGCCCGACAGAGCCCGACAGAGCCCGACAGAACCCGACAGAGCCCGACAGAGTCCAGTAGAGCCCGACAGAGCCCGACAGAGCCCGACAGAGCCCGACAGAGCCCGACAGAGCCCGACAGGGCCCGACAGGGCCCAGTAGAGCCCGACAGAGCCCGACAGGGCCCGACAGGGCCCAGAAGAGCCCGACAGAGCCCGACAGAGCCCGACAGAGCCCGACAGGGCCCAGTAGACCCCGACAGAGCCCGACAGAGCCCGAAAGAGCCCGACAGGGCCCAGTAGAGCCCGACAGAGCCCAGTAGAGCCCGACAGAGCCCAGTAGAGCCCGACAGAACCCGACAGAGCCCGACAGAGCCCGACAGAGCCCGACAGAGCCCGACAGGGCCCGACAGGGCCCAGTAGAGCCCGACAGAGCCCGACAGGGCCCGACAGAACCCAGTAGAGCACGACAGAGCCCGACAGAGCCCGACAGAGCCCGACAGAGCCCGACAGAGCCCGACAGAGCACGACAGAGCCCGACAGAGCCCGACAGAGCCCGACAGAGCCCGACAGAGCACGACAGAGCACGACAGAGCACGACAGAGCCCAGTAGAGCCCGACAGAGCCCGACAGGGCCCGACAGAGCCCGACAGAGCCCAGTAGAGCCCGACAGAGCCCAGCACAGCCCAGTAGAGCCCGACAGAGCCCGACAGAGCCCGACAGAGCCCGACAGAGCCCAGTAGAGCCCGACAGAGCCCGACAGAGCCCGACAGGGCCCGACAGGGCCCAATAGAGCCCGACAGGGCCCGACAGAGCCCGACAGGGCCCGACAGGGCCCGACAGAGCCCGACAGGGCCCAGTAGAGCCCGACAGGGCCCGACAGAGCCCAGTAGAGCCCGACAGGGCCCGACACGGCCCAGTAGAGCCCAGTAGAGCCCGACAGAGCCCGACAGAGCCCAGTAGAGCCCGACAGAGACCGACAGAGCCCAGTAGATCCCGACAGAGCCCGACAGAGCCCGACAGAGCCCGACAGAGCCCGACAGAGCCCAGTAGAGCAAAGTGGAGCCCGACAGGGCCCGACAGGGCCCAGTAGAGCCCGACAGAGCCCGACAGGGCCCGACAGGGCCCAGCACAGCCCAATAGAGCCCGACAGGGCCCGACAGGGCCCGACAGAGCCCGACAGGGCCCGAAAGGGCCAAGTAGAGCCCCGTAGAGCCCGACAGAGCCCGACAGAGCCCGACAGGGCCCGACAGGGCCCGACTGGGCCCAGCACAGCCCAATAGAGCCCGACAGGGCCCGACAGGGCCCGACAGAGCCCGAAAGGGCCCAGTAGAGCCCAGTAGAGCCCGACAGAGCCCGACAGAGCCCGACAGAGCCCAGTTTAGCCCAGTAGAGCCCGACAGAGCCCGACAGAGCCCGACAGAGCCCAGTAGAGCCCAGTAGAGCCCGACAGAGCCCAGTAGAGCCCGACAGAGCCCGACAGGGCCCGACAGGGCCCGACAGGGCCCGACAGGGAACAGTAGAGCCCAGTAGAGCCCGACAGAGCCCGACAGAGCCCGACAGAGCCCGACAGAGCCCGACAGAGCCCGACAGAGCCCGACAGGGCCCAGTAGAGCCCGACAGAGCCCGACAGGGCCCGACAGGGCCCGACAGGGCCCAGTAGAGCCCGACAGAGCCCAGTAGAGCCCGACAGAGCCCGACAGAGCCCGACAGAGCCCGACAGAGCCCGACAGGGCCCGACAGGGCCCGACAGGGCCCAGTAGAGCCCGACAGAGCCCGACAGAGCCCGACAGAGCCCGACAGAGCCCGACAGAGCCCGACAGGGCCCGACAGGGCCCGACAGGGCCCAGTAGGGCCCAGTAGGGCCCAGTAGAGCCCAGTAGAGCCCGACAGAGCCCAGTAGAGCCCGACAGAGCCCGACAGGGCCCGACAGAGCGCGACAGAGCCCGACAGGGCCCGACAGAGACCAGTACAGCCCAGTAGAGCCCGACAGGGCCCGACAGAGCCCGACAGAGCCCGACAGAGCGCGACAGGGCCCAGTAGAGCCCGACAGAGCCCAGTAGAGCCCGACAGAGCCCGACAGAGCCCGACAGGGAACAGTAGAGCCCAGTAGAGCCCGACAGAGCCCGACAGAGCCCGACAGAGCCCGACAGAGCCCGACAGAGCCCGACAGGGCCCGACAGGGCCGGACAGGGCCCAGTAGAGCCCAGTAGAGCCCGACAGAGCCCAGTAGAGCCCGACAGATCCCAGTAGAGCCCGACAGATCCCAGTAGGGCCCGACAGGGCCCGACAGGGCCCGACAGGGAACAGTAGAGCCCGACAGAGCCCGACAGAGCCCGACAGAGCCCGACAGAGCCCAATAGTGCCCGACAGAGCCCAGTAGAGCCCAACAGAGCCCGACAGAGCCCGACAGAGCCCGACAGGGCCCAGTAGAGCCCGACAGAGCCCGACAGAGCCCGACAGAGCCCAATAGAGCCCAATAGAGCCCGACAGGGCCCGACAGGGCCCAGTAGAGCCCGACAGAGCCCGACAGAGCCCGACAGAGCCCGACAGAGCCCGACAGAGCCCAGGAGAGCCCGACAGGGCTCGACAGAGCCCAGTAGGGCCCGACAGAGCCCAGTAGGGCCCAGTAGAGGCCGACAGAGCCCAGTAGAGCCCAGTAGAGCCCGACAGAGCCCGACAGAGCCCGACAGAGCCCGACAGAGCCCAGTAGAGCCCGACAGGGCCCGACAGGGCCCGACAGGGCCCGACAGAGCCCGACAGAGACCAATAGAGACCGACAGAGCCCGACAGAGCCCGACAGAGCCCGACAGAGCCCGACAGAGCCCGACAGAGTCAAATAGAGCCCGACAGAGCCCGACAGAGCCCGACAGAGCCCGACAGAGCCCGACAGAGCCCGACAGAGACCAATGCAGCCTGACAGAGCCCAATACAGACCGACACAACCCGACAGAGCCCGACAGAGCCCAGTAGAGCCCGACAGAGCCCGACAGAGCGCAGTAGAGCCCAGTAGAGCCCGACAGGGCCCGACAGAGCCCGACAGAGCCCGACAGAGCCCGACAGAGACCGACAGAGCCCGACAGAGCCCGACAGAGCCCGACAGAGCCAAATAGAGCCCGACAGAGCCCGACAGAGCCCGACGGAGACCAATGCAGCCTGACAGAGCCCAATACAGCCCGACAGAGCCCGACAGAGCCCGACAGAGCCCGACAGAGCCCGACAGGGCCCAGTAGAGCCCAGTAGAGCCCGACAGAGCCCAGTAGAGCCCGACAGATCCCAGCAGAGCCCGACAGAGCCCGACAGGGCCCGACAGAGCCCGACAGGGCCCGACAGGGCCCGACAGGGAACAGTAGAGCCCGACAGTGCCCGACAGAGCCCGACAGAGCCCGACAGAGCCCGACAGAGCCCGACAGGGCCCAGTAGAGCCCGACAGAGCCCGACAGAGTCCGACAGAGCCCGACAGAGCCCAGTAGAGCCCAGTAGAGCCCGACAGAGCCCGACAGAGCCCGACAGAGCCCGACAGAGCCCGACAGGACCCGACAGGGCCCGACAGGGCCCAGTAGAGCCCGACAGAGCCCGACAGAGCCCAGTAGAGCCCGACAGAGCCCGACAGAGCCCGACAGGGCCCGACAGGGCCCGACAGGGCCCAGTAGAGCCCGACAGGGCCCGACAGGGCCCGACAGGGCCCAGTAGAGCCCGACAGAGCCCGACAGAGCCCGACAGAGCTTACACAGAGCCCGACAGAGCCCGACAGAGCCCGACAGAGCCTGCACAGAGCCCGACAGAGCCCGACAGAGCCTGCACAGAGCCCGACAGAGCCCGACAGAGCCCGACAGAGCCCGACAGAGACCAATGCAGCCTGACAGAGCCCAATACAGCCCGACAGAGCCCGACAGAGCCCGACAGAGCCCGACAGAGCCCGACAGAGCCCGACAGAGCCCGACAGAGCCCGACAGAGCCCAGTAGAGCCCGACAGAGCCCGACAGAGCCCGACAGAGCCCGACAGGGCCCGACAGATCCCGACTGAGCCCGACAGAGCCCGACAGAGCCCGACAGAGCCCGACAGAGCCCAATGCAGCCTGACAGAGCCCAATACAGCCCGACAGAGCCCGACAGAGCCCGACAGAGCCCGACAGAGCCCGACAGAGCCCGACAGAGCCCGACAGAGCCCAGTAGAGCCCGACAGGGCCCGACAGGGCCCGACTGAGCCCGACTGAGCCCGACAGGGCCCGACTGAGCCCGACTGAGCCCGACAGAGACCAATAGAGCCCGACAGAGCCAAATAGAGCCCGACAGAGCCCGACAGAGCCCGACGGAGACCAATGCAGCCTGACAGAGCCCAATACAGCCCGACAGAGCCCGACAGAGCCCGACAGAGCCCGACAGGGCCCGACAGGGCCCGACAGGGCCCGACAGGGCCCAGTAGAGCCCGACAGAGCCCGACAGAGCCCGACAGAGCCCGACAGGGCCCAGTAGAGCCCGACAGAGCCCGACAGAGCCCGACAGAGCCCGACAGAGCCCGACAGGGCCCAGTAGAGCCCGACAGAGCCCGACAGGGCCCGACAGAGCCCGACAGGGCCCGACAGAGCCCGACAGGGCCCGACAGGGCCCAGTGGAGCCCGACAGAGCCCGACAGAGCCCGACAGAGCCCGACAGAACCCGACAGAGCCCGACAGAGTCCAGTAGAGCCCGACAGAGCCCGACAGAGCCCGACAGAGCCCGACAGAGCCCGACAGAGCCCGACAGGGCCCGACAGGGCCCAGTAGAGCCCGACAGAGCCCGACAGGGCCCGACAGGGCCCAGAAGAGCCCGACAGAGCCCGACAGAGCCCGACAGAGCCCGACAGAGCCCGACAGAGCCCGACAGAGCCCGACAGGGCCCAGTAGAGACCGACAGAGCCCGACAGAGCCCAGTAGAGCCCAGTAGAGCCCGACAGAGCCCGACAGAGCCCGACAGAGCCCGACAGAGCCCGACAGAGCCCGACAGAGCCCGACAGAGCCCGACAGAGACCAGTTGAGCCCGACAGATCCCGACAGAGCCCGACAGAGCCCGACAGGGCCCGACAGGGCCCAGTAGAGCCCGACAGAGCCCGACAGAGCCCGACAGAGCCCAGTAGAGCTCGACAGAGCCCGACAGAGCCCGACAGAGCCCGACAGAGCCCGACAGGGCCCGACAGGGCCCGACAGGGCCCAGTAGAGCCCGACAGAGCCCGACAGAGCCCGACAGAGCCCGACAGAGCCCGACAGAGCCCGACAGAGCCCGACAGGGCCCAGTAGAGCCCGACAGAGCCCAGTAGAGCCCGACAGAGCCCGACAGAGCCCGACAGGGCCCGACAGGGCCCGACAGGGCCCGACAGGGCCCGACAGGGCCCAGTAGAGCCCGACAGGGCCCGACAGAGCCCAGTAGAGCCCGACAGGGCCCGACACGGCCCAGTAGAGCCCAGTAGAGCCCGACAGAGCCCGACAGAGCCCGACAGAGCCCAGTAGAGCCCGACAGAGACCGACAGAGCCCAGTAGATCCCGACAGAGCCCGACAGAGCCCGACAGAGCCCGACAGAGCCCGACAGAGCCCAGTAGAGCAAAGTGGAGCCCGACAGGGCCCGACAGGGCCCAGTAGAGCCCGACAGAGCCCGACAGGGCCCGACAGGGCCCAGCACAGCCCAATAGAGCCCGACAGGGCCCGACAGGGCCCGACAGAGCCCGACAGGGCCCGAAAGGGCCAAGTAGAGCCCCGTAGAGCCCGACAGAGCCCGACAGAGCCCGACAGGGCCCGACAGGGCCCGACTGGGCCCAGCACAGCCCAATAGAGCCCGACAGGGCCCGACAGGGCCCGACAGAGCCCGAAAGGGCCCAGTAGAGCCCAGTAGAGCCCGACAGAGCCCGACAGAGCCCGACAGAGCCCAGTTTAGCCCAGTAGAGCCCGACAGAGCCCGACAGAGCCCGACAGAGCCCAGTAGAGCCCAGTAGAGCCCGACAGAGCCCAGTAGAGCCCGACAGAGCCCGACAGGGCCCGACAGGGCCCGACAGGGAACAGTAGAGCCCAGTAGAGCCCGACAGAGCCCGACAGAGCCCGACAGAGCCCGACAGAGCCCGACAGAGCCCGACAGAGCCCGACAGAGCCCGACAGGGCCCAGTAGAGCCCGACAGGGCCCGACAGGGCCCGACAGGGCCCAGTAGAGCCCGACAGAGCCCAGTAGAGCCCGACAGAGCCCGACAGAGCCCGACAGAGCCCGACAGAGCCCGACAGGGCCCGACAGGGCCCGACAGGGCCCAGTAGAGCCCGACAGAGCCCGACAGAGCCCGACAGAGCCCGACAGGGCCCAGTAGAGGCCGACAGAGCCCGACAGAGCCCGACAGGGCCCGACAGGGCCCGACAGGGCCCAGTAGGGCCCAGTAGAGCCCAGTAGAGCCCGACAGAGCCCAGTAGAGCCCGACAGAGCCCGACAGGGCCCGACAGAGCGCGACAGAGCCCGACAGGGCCCGACAGAGACCAGTACAGCCCAGTAGAGCCCGACAGGGCCCGACAGAGCCCGACAGAGCCCGACAGAGCGCGACAGGGCCCAGTAGAGCCCGACAGAGCCCAGTAGAGCCCGACAGAGCCCGACAGAGCCCGACAGGGAACAGTAGAGCCCAGTAGAGCCCGACAGAGCCCGACAGAGCCCGACAGAGCCCGACAGAGCCCGACAGGGCCCGACAGGGCCGGACAGGGCCCAGTAGAGCCCAGTAGAGCCCGACAGAGCCCAGTAGAGCCCGACAGATCCCAGTAGAGCCCGACAGATCCCAGTAGGGCCCGACAGGGCCCGACAGGGCCCGACAGGGAACAGTAGAGCCCGACAGAGCCCGACAGAGCCCGACAGAGCCCGACAGAGCCCGACAGAGCCCAATAGTGCCCGACAGAGCCCAGTAGAGCCCAACAGAGCCCGACAGAGCCCGACAGAGCCCGACAGGGCCCAGTAGAGCCCGACAGAGCCCGACAGAGCCCGACAGAGCCCAATAGAGCCCAATAGAGCCCGACAGGGCCCGACAGGGCCCGACAGGGCCCAGTAGAGCCCGACAGAGCCCGACAGAGCCCGACAGAGCCCGACAGAGCCCGACAGAGCCCAGTAGAGCCCGACAGGGCTCGACAGAGCCCAGTAGGGCCCGACAGAGCCCAGTAGGGCCCAGTAGAGGCCGACAGAGCCCAGTAGAGCCCAGTAGAGCCCGACAGAGCCCGACAGAGCCCGACAGAGCCCGACAGAGCCCAGTAGAGCCCGACAGGGCCCGACAGGGCCCGACAGGGCCCGACAGAGCCCGACAGAGACCAATAGAGACCGACAGAGCCCGACAGGGCCCGACAGAGCCCGACAGAGTCAAATAGAGCCCGACAGAGCCCGACAGAGCCCGACAGAGCCCGACAGAGCCCGACAGAGACCAATGCAGCCTGACAGAGCCCAATACAGCCCGACACAACCCGACAGAGCCCGACAGAGCCCAGTAGAGCCCGACAGAGCCCGACAGAGCGCAGTAGAGCCCAGTAGAGCCCGACAGGGCCCGACAGAGCCCGACAGAGCCCGACAGAGCCCGACAGAGACCGACAGAGCCCGACAGAGCCCGACAGAGCCCGACAGAGCCAAATAGAGCCCGACAGAGCCCGACAGAGCCCGACGGAGACCAATGCAGCCTGACAGAGCCCAATACAGCCCGACAGAGCCCGACAGAGCCCGACAGAGCCCGACAGAGCCCGACAGGGCCCAGTAGAGCCCAGTAGAGCCCGACAGAGCCCAGTAGAGCCCGACAGATCCCAGCAGAGCCCGACAGAGCCCGACAGGGCCCGACAGAGCCCGACAGGGCCCGACAGGGCCCGACAGGGCCCGACAGGGCCCGACAGGGAACAGTAGAGCCCGACAGTGCCCGACAGAGCCCGACAGAGCCCGACAGAGCCCGACAGAGCCCGACAGAGCCCGACAGAGCCCGACAGAGCCCGACAGGGCCCAGTAGAGCCCGACAGAGCCCGACAGAGTCCGACAGAGCCCGACAGAGCCCAGTAGAGCCCAGTAGAGCCCGACAGAGCCCGACAGAGCCCGACAGAGCCCGACAGGACCCGACAGGGCCCGACAGGGCCCAGTAGAGCCCGACAGAGCCCGACAGAGCCCAGTAGAGCCCGACAGAGCACGACAGAGCCCGACAGGGCCCGACAGGGCCCGACAGGGCCCAGTAGAGCCCGACAGGGCCCGACAGGGCCCGACAGGGCCCAGTAGAGCCCGACAGAGCCCGACAGAGCCCGACAGAGCTTACACAGAGCCCGACAGAGCCCGACAGAGCCCGACAGAGCCTGCACAGAGCCCGACAGAGCCCGACAGAGCCTGCACAGAGCCCGACAGAGCCCGACAGAGCCTGCACAGAGCCCGACAGAGCCCGACAGAGCCCGACAGAGCCCGACAGAGACCAATGCAGCCTGACAGAGCCCAATACAGCCCGACAGAGCCCGACAGAGCCCGACAGAGCCCGACAGAGCCCGACAGAGCCCGACAGGGCCCGACAGAGCCCGACAGGGCCCGACAGGGCCCGACAGGGCCCGACAGGGCCCAGCACAGCCCAATAGAGCCCGACAGGGCCCGACAGGGCCCGACAGAGCCCGACAGAGCCCGACAGGGCCCAGTAGAGCCCAGTAGAGCCCGACAGAGCCCGACAGAGCCCGACAGAGCCCAGTTTAGCCCAGTAGAGCCCGACAGAGCCCGACAGAGCCCGACAGAGCCCGACAGAGCCCGACAGAGCCCGACAGAGCCCGACAGAGCCCAGTAGAGCCCAATAGAGCCCGACAGAGCCCAGTAGAGCCCGACAGAGCCCGACAGAGCCCGACAGGGCCCGACAGGGCCCGACATGGAAGAGTAGAGCCCAGTAGAGCCCGACAGAGCCCGACAGAGCCCGACAGAGCCCGACAGAGCCCGACAGAGCCCAGTAGAGCCCGACAGAGCCCGACAGAGCCCGACAGAGCCCGACAGGGCCCGACAGATCCCGACTGAGCCCGACAGAGCCCGACAGAGCCCGACAGAGCCCGACAGAGCCCGACAGAGCCCAATGCAGCCTGACAGAGCCCAATACAGCCCGACAGAGCCCGACAGAGCCCGACAGGGCCCAGTAGAGCCCGACAGAGCCCGACAGAGCCCGACAGAGCCCAATAGAGCCCAATAGAGCCCGACAGGGCCCGACAGGGCCCAGTAGAGCCCGACAGAGCCCGACAGAGCCCGACAGAGCCCGACAGAGCCCGACAGAGCCCAGTAGAGCCCGACAGGGCTCGACAGAGCCCAGTAGGGCCCGACAGAGCCCAGTAGGGCCCAGTAGAGGCCGACAGAGCCCAGTAGAGCCCAGTAGAGCCCGACAGAGCCCGACAGAGCCCGACAGAGCCCGACAGAGCCCGACAGAGCCCGACAGAGCCCAGTAGAGCCCGACAGGGCCCGACAGGGCCCGACAGGGCCCGACAGAGCCCGACAGAGACCAATAGAGACCGACAGAGCCCGACAGAGCCCGACAGAGCCCGACAGAGCCCGACAGAGCCCGACAGAGCCCGACAGAGTCAAATAGAGCCCGACAGAGCCCGACAGAGCCCGACAGAGCCCGACAGAGCCCGACAGAGCCCGACAGAGACCAATGCAGCCTGACAGAGCCCAATACAGCCCGACACAACCCGACAGAGCCCGACAGAGCCCAGTAGAGCCCGACAGAGCCCGACAGAGCGCAGTAGAGCCCAGTAGAGCCCGACAGGGCCCGACAGAGCCCGACAGAGCCCGACAGAGCCCGACAGAGACCGACAGAGCCCGACAGAGCCCGACAGAGCCCGACAGAGCCAAATAGAGCCCGACAGAGCCCGACAGAGCCCGACGGAGACCAATGCAGCCTGACAGAGCCCAATACAGCACGACAGAGCCCGACAGAGCCCGACAGAGCCCGACAGAGCCCGACAGGGCCCAGTAGAGCCCAGTAGAGCCCGACAGAGCCCAGTAGAGCCCGACAGATCCCAGCAGAGCCCGACAGAGCCCGACAGGGCCCGACAGAGCCCGACAGGGCCCGACAGGGCCCGACAGGGCCCGACAGGGCCCGACAGGGAACAGTAGAGCCCGACAGTGCCCGACAGAGCCCGACAGAGCCCGACAGAGCCCGACAGAGCCCGACAGAGCCCGACAGAGCCCGACAGGGCCCAGTAGAGCCCGACAGAGCCCGACAGAGTCCGACAGAGCCCGACAGAGCCCAGTAGAGCCCAGTAGAGCCCGACAGAGCCCGACAGAGCCCGACAGAGCCCGACAGGACCCGACAGGGCCCGACAGGGCCCAGTAGAGCCCGACAGAGCCCGACAGAGCCCAGTAGAGCCCGACAGAGCACGACAGAGCCCGACAGGGCCCGACAGGGCCCGACAGGGCCCAGTAGAGCCCGACAGGGCCCGACAGGGCCCGACAGGGCCCAGTAGAGCCCGACAGAGCCCGACAGAGCCCGACAGAGCTTACACAGAGCCCGACAGAGCCCGACAGAGCCCGACAGAGCCTGCACAGAGCCCGACAGAGCCCGACAGAGCCTGCACAGAGCCCGACAGAGCCCGACAGAGCCTGCACAGAGCCCGACAGAGCCCGACAGAGCCCGACAGAGCCCGACAGAGACCAATGCAGCCTGACAGAGCCCAATACAGCCCGACAGAGCCCGACAGAGCCCGACAGAGCCCGACAGAGCCCGACAGAGCCCGACAGAGCCCGACAGGGCCCGACAGAGCCCGACAGGGCCCGACAGGGCCCGACAGGGCCCGACAGGGCCCAGCACAGCCCAATAGAGCCCGACAGGGCCCGACAGGGCCCGACAGAGCCCGACAGAGCCCGACAGGGCCCAGTAGAGCCCGACAGAGCCCGACAGAGCCCGACAGAGCCCGACAGAGCCCAGTTTAGCCCAGTAGAGCCCGACAGAGCCCGACAGAGCCCGACAGAGCCCGACAGAGCCCGACAGAGCCCGACAGAGCCCGACAGAGCCCAGTAGAGCCCAATAGAGCCCGACAGAGCCCAGTAGAGCCCGACAGAGCCCGACAGAGCCCGACAGGGCCCGACAGGGCCCGACATGGAACAGTAGAGCCCAGTAGAGCCCGACAGAGCCCGACAGAGCCCGACAGAGACCGACAGAGCCCGACAGAGCCCAGTAGAGCCCGACAGAGCCCGACAGAGCCCGACAGAGCCCGACAGGGCCCGACAGATCCCGACTGAGCCCGACAGAGCCCGACAGAGCCCGACAGAGCCCGACAGAGCCCAATGCAGCCTGACAGAGCCCAATACAGCCCGACAGAGCCCGACAGAGCCCGACAGAGCCCGACAGAGCCCGACAGAGCCCAGTAGAGCCCGACAGGGCCCGACAGGGCCCGACTGAGCCCGACTGAGCCCGACAGGGCCCGACTGAGCCCAATAGAGCCCGACAGAGCCAAATAGAGCCCGACAGAGCCCGACAGAGCCCGACGGAGACCAATGCAGCCTGACAGAGCCCAATACAGCCCGACAGAGCCCGACAGAGCCCGACAGAGCCCGACAGGGCCCGACAGAGCCCGACAGGGCCCGACAGGGCCCAGTAGAGCCCGACAGAGCCCGACAGAGCCCGACAGAGCCCGACAGGGCCCAGTAGAGCCCGACAGAGCCCGACAGAGCCCGACAGAGCCCGACAGAGCCCGACAGAGCCCGACAGAGCCCGACAGAGCCCGACAGGGCCCGACAGAGCCCGACAGGGCCCGACAGAGCCCGACAGGGCCCGACAGGGCCCAGTGGAGCCCGACAGAGCCCGACAGAGCCCGACAGAGCCCGACAGAGCCCGACAGAACCCGACAGAGCCCGACAGAGTCCAGTAGAGCCCGACAGAGCCCGACAGAGCCCGACAGAGCCCGACAGAGCCCGACAGAGCCCGACAGAGCCCGACAGGGCCCAGTAGAGCCCGACAGAGCCCGACAGGGCCCGACAGGGCCCAGAAGAGCCCGACAGAGCCCGACAGAGCCCGACAGAGCCCGACAGAGCCCGACAGAGCCCGACAGGGCCCAGTAGAGACCGACAGAGCCCGACAGAGCCCAGTAGAGCCCAGTAGAGCCCGACAGAGCCCGACAGAGCCCGACAGAGCCCGACAGAGCCCGACAGAGCCCGACAGAGCCCGACAGAGACCAGTTGAGCCCGACAGATCCCGACAGAGCCCGACAGAGCCCGACAGGGCCCGACAGAGCCCGACAGGGCCCGACAGAGCCCGACAGAGCCCGACAGAGCCCAGTAGAGCTCGACAGAGCTCGACAGAGCCCGA
This sequence comes from Caloenas nicobarica, assembly GCF_036013445.1. Lineage (NCBI taxonomy): Eukaryota > Metazoa > Chordata > Aves > Columbiformes > Columbidae > Caloenas > Caloenas nicobarica. Next base: position 157,432 of record NW_027017223.1, read on the forward strand.
CAGAGCCCGACAGAGCCCGACAGGGCCCGACAGAGCCCGACAGGGCCCAGTAGAGCCCGACAGAGCCCGACAGAGCCCGACAGAGCCCGACAGAGCCCGACAGAGCCCGACAGGGCCCAGTAGAGCCCAGTAGAGCCCGACAGAGCCCAGTAGAGCCCGACAGAGCCCGACAGAGCCCGACAGAGCCCGACAGAGCCCGACAGAGCCCGACAGGGCCCGACAGGGCCCGACAGAGCCCGACAGGGCCCGACAGAGCCCGACAGGGCCCGACAGAGCCCAGTAGAGCCCGACAGAGCCCGACAGAGCCCGACAGAGCCCGACAGGGCCCGACAGGGCCCAGTAGAGACCGACAGAGCCCGACAGAGCCCAGTAGAGCCCAGTAGAGCCCGACAGAGCCCGACAGAGCCCGACAGGGCCCGACAGGGCCTGACAGAGCCCGACAGGGCCCAGTAGAGCCCAACAGAGCCCGACAGAGCCCGACAGAGCCCGACAGAGCCCGACAGAGCCCGACAGAGCCCAGTAGAGCCCGACAGAGCCCGACAGAGCCCGACAGGGCCCGACAGGGCCCGACAGGGCCCGACAGGGCCCGACAGGGCCCGACAGGGCCCGACAGAGCCCGACAGGGCCCGACAGGGCCCGACAGGGCCCGACAGAGCCCGACAGGGCCCGACAGGGCCCGACAGGGCCCGACAGAGCCCAGTAGAGCCCGACAGAGCCCGACAGAGCCCGACAGAGCCCGACAGGGCCCGACAGGGCCCGACAGGGCCCAGTAGAGCCCGACAGTGCCCGACAGAGCCCGACAGGGCCCAACAGAGCCCGACAGAGCCCGACAGAGCCCGACAGAGCCCGACAGGGCCCAGTAGAGCCCGACAGAGCCCGACAGAGCCCGACAGAGCCCGTCAGAGCCCGACAGAGCCCGACAGAGCCCGACAGAGCCCGACAGAGCCCGACAGAGCCCGACAGAGCCCGACAGGGCCCGACAGAGCCCGACAGAGCCCGACAGGGCCCGACAGGGCCCGACAGAGCCCAGTAGAGCCCGACAGAGCCGAGAGGGCCCGACAGAGCCCGACAGAGCCCGACAGGGCCTGACAGAGCCCGACAGAGCCCGACAGGGCCCAGTAGAGCCCGACAGAGCCCGACAGAGCCCGACAGAGCCCGACAGGGCCCGACAGGGCCCGACAGAGCCCGACAGAGCCCGACAGAGCCCGACAGAGCCCAGTAGAGCCCGACAGAGCCCGACAGGGCCCGACAGAGCCCGACAGAGCCCGACAGGGCCCGACAGGGCCCGACAGGGCCCGACAGGGCCCGACAGAGCCCGACAGGGCCCGACAGGGCCCGACAGGGCCCGACAGGGCCCGACAGGGCCCGACAGGGCCCGACAGGGACCGACAGAGCCCAGTAGAGCCCAGTAGAGCCCGACAGAGCCCAGTAGAGCCCGACAGAGCCCAGTAGAGCCCGACAGAGCCCGACAGAGCCCGACAGGGCCCGACAGGGCCCGACAGGGCCCGACAGGGCCCGACAGGGCCTGACAGAGCCCAGTAGAGCCCGACAGAGCCCGACAGAGCCCGACAGAGCCCGACAGGGCCCGACAGGGCCCAGTAGAGAGCGACAGAGCCCGACAGAGCCCAGTAGAGCCCAGTAGAGCCCGACAGAGCCCGACAGAGCCCGACAGGGCCCGACAGGGCCCGACAGAGCCTGAGAGAGCCCGACAGGGCCCAGTAGAGCCCGACAGAGCCCGACAGAGCCCAGTAGAGCCCGACAGAGCCCGACAGAGCCCGACAGAGCCCGACAGAGCCCGACAGGGCCCGACAGGGCCCGACAGAGCCCGACAGGGCCCGACAGGGCCCGACAGAGCCCGACAGGGCCCGACAGGGCCCGACAGGGCTCGACAGAGCCCAGTAGAGCCCGACAGAGCCCGACAGAGCCCGACAGAGCCCGACAGGGCCCGACAGGGCCCGACAGGGCCCAGTAGAGCCCGACAGAGCCCGACAGAGCCCGACAGAGCCCGACAGAGCCCAGTAGAGCCCGACAGAGCCCGACAGAGCCCGACAGAGCCCGACAGAGCCCGACAGAACCCGACAGAGCCCGACAGAGCCCGACAGAGCCCGACAGAGCCCGACAGGGCCCAGTAGAGCCCGACAGAGCCCGACAGAGCCCGACAGGGCCCGACAGGGCCCGACAGGGCCCGACAGAGCCCGACAGGGCCCGACAGGGCCCGACAGGGCCCGACAGGGCCCAGTAGAGCCCGACAGAGCCGAGAGGGCCCGACAGAGCCCGACAGAGCCCGACAGGGCCTGACAGAGCCCGACAGAGCCCGACAGGGCCCAGTAGAGCCCGACAGAGCCCGACAGAGCCCGACAGAACCCGACAGGGCCCAGTAGAGCCCGACAGAGCCCGACAGAGCCCGACAGAGCCCGACAGAGCCCGACAGAGCCCGACAGGGCCCGAGAGGGCCCGACAGAGCCCGACAGGGCCCGACAGAGCCCGACAGAGCCCAGTAGAGCCCGACAGAGCCCGACAGAGCCCGACAGGGCCCGACAGGGCCCGACAGGGCCCGACAGGGCCCAGTAGAGCCCGACAGAGCCCGACAGAGCCCGACAGAGCCCGACAGAGCCCGACAGAGCCCGACAGAGCCCAGTAGAGCCCGACAGAGCCCGACAGAGCCCGACAGAGCCCGACAGGGCCCGTCAGGGCCCGACAGAGCCCGACAGAGCCCGACAGGGCCCGACAGGGCCCGACAGGGCCCGACAGAGCCCGACAGAGCCCAGTAGAGCCCGACAGAGCCCGACAGAGCCCGACAGGGCCCGACAGGGCCCGACAGGGCCCGACAGGGCCCGACAGAGCCCAGTAGAGCCCGACAGAGCCCGACAGAGCCCGACAGAGCCCGACAGAGCCCGACAGAGCCCGACAGAGCCCGACAGGGCCCAGTAGAGCCCGACAGAGCCCGACAGAGCCCAGTAGAGCCCAGTAGAGCCCGACAGAGCCCGACAGAGCCCGACAGAGCCCGACAGAGCCCGACAGAGCCCGACAGAGACCAGTTGAGCCCGACAGAGCCCGACAGAGCCCGACAGAGCCCGACAGGGCCCAGAAGAGCCCGATAGAGCCCGACAGAGCCCGACAGAGCCCGACAGAACCCGACAGAGCCCGACAGAGCCCGACAGAGCCCGACAGAGCCCGACAGGGCCCAACAGAGCCCGACAGGGCCCAGTAGAGAACGACAGAGCCCGACAGAGCCCAGTAGAGCCCAGTAGAGCCCGACAGAGCCCGACAGAGCCCGACAGAGCCCGACAGAGCCCGACAGAGCCCGACAGAGCCCGACAGGGCCTTACAGGGCCCAGTAGAGCCCGACAGAGCCCGACAGAGCCCGACAGAGCCCGACAGAGCCCAGTAGAGCCCGACAGAGCCCGACAGAGCCCGACAGAGCCCGACAGGGCCCGACAGAGCCCGATAGAGCCCGACAGGGCCCGACAGGGCCCGACAGGGCCCGACAGGGCCCGACACAGCCTGACAGAGCCTGACAGGGCCCAGTAGAGCCCGACAGAGCCCGACAGAGCCCGACAGAGCCCAGTAGAGCCAGACAGAGCCCGAGAGAGCCCGACAGAGCCCGACAGGGCCCGACAGGGCCCGACAGAGCCCGACAGAGCCCGACAGGGCCCGACAGAGCCCGACAGAGCCCGACAGAGCCCAGTAGAGCCAGACAGAGCCCGAGAGAGCCCGACAGAGCCCGACAGGGCCCGACAGGGCCTGACAGAGCCCGACAGAGCCCGACAGGGCCCGACAGAGCCCGACAGGGCCCGACAGGGCCCGACAGGGCCCGACAGGGCCCGACAGAGCCCGACAGAGCCCGACAGAGCCCGACAGAGCCCGACAGGGCCCAGTAGAGCCCGACAGAGCCCGACAGAGCCCGACAGGGCCCGACAGAGCCCAGTAGAGCCCGACAGAGCCCGACAGAGCCCGACAGAGCCCGACAGGGCCCAGTAGAGCCCGACAGAGCCCGACAGAGCCCGACAGAGCCCGACAGGGCCCGACAGGGCCCGACAGGGCCCAGTAGAGCCCGACAGAGCCCGACAGAGCCCGACAGAGCCCGACAGAGCCCGTCAGAACCCGACAGAGCCCGACAGAGCCCGACAGAGCCCGACAGAGCCCGACAGAGCCCGACAGGGCCCAGTAGAGCCCGACAGAGCCCGACAGAGCCCGACAGGGCCCAGAAGAGCCTGACAGAGCCCGACAGAGCCCGACAGATCCCGACAGAACCCGACAGAGCCCGACAGAGCCTGACAGGGCCCGACAGAGCCCGACAGAGCCCGACAGGGCCCAGTAGAGACCGACAGAGCCCGACAGAGCCCAGTAGAGCCCAGTAGAGCCCGACAGAGCCCGACAGAGCCCGACAGAGCCCGACAGAGCCCGACAGAGCCCGACAGAGACCAGTTGAGCCCGACAGAGCCCGACAGAGCCCGACAGAGCCCGACAGGGCCCGACAGGGCCCAGTAGAGCCCGACAGAGCCCGACAGAGCCCGACAGAGCCCAGTAGAGCCCGACAGAGCCCGACAGAGCCCGACAGAGCCCGACAGGGCCCGACAGGGCCCGACAGGGCCCAGTAGAGCCCGACAGAGCCCGACAGAGCCCGACAGAGCCCGACAGAGCCCGACAGAGCCCGACAGGGCCCAGTAGAGCCCAGTAGAGCCCGACAGAGCCCAGTAGAGCCCGACAGAGCCCGACAGAGCCCGACAGAGCCCGACAGAGCCCGACAGAGCCCGACAGAGCCCGACAGGGCCCGACAGGGCCCGACAGGGCCCGACAGGGCCCGACAGAGCCCAGTAGAGCCCGACAGAGCCCGACAGGGCCCGACAGGGCCCGACAGGGCCCAGTAGAGACCGACAGAGCCCGACAGAGCCCAGTAGAGCCCAGTAGAGCCCGACAGAGCCCGACAGAGCCCGACAGGGCCCGACAGGGCCCGACAGAGCCCGACAGGGCCCAGTAGAGCCCGAGAGAGCCCGACAGAGCCCGACAGGGCCCAGTAGAGCCCGACAGAGCCGAGAGGGCCCGACAGAGCCCGACAGAGCCCGACAGGGCCTGACAGAGCCCGACAGAGCCCGACAGGGCCCAGTAGAGCCCGACAGAGCCCGACAGAACCCGACAGGGCCCAGTATAGCCCGACAGAGCCCGACAGGGCCCGACAGAGCCCGACAGAGCCCGACAGAGCCCGACAGAGCCCGACAGAGCCCGACAGAGCCCGACAGAGCCCGACAGGGCCCGACAGGGCCCGACAGGGCCCAGTAGAGCCCGACAGAGCCCGACAGAGCCCGACAGAGCCCGACAGAACCCGTCAGAGCCCGACAGAGCCCGACAGAGCCCGACAGAGCCCGACAGGGCCCGACAGGGCCCGACAGGGCCCGACAGGGCCCGACAGGGCCCAGTAGAGCCCGACAGAGCAGAGAGGGCCCGACAGAGCCCGACAGAGCCCGACAGGGCCTGACAGAGCCCGACAGAGCCCGACAGGGCCCAGTAGAGCCCGACAGAGCCCGAGAGAGCCCGACAGAGCCCAGTAGAGCCCGACAGAGCCCGACAGAGCCCGACAGGGCCCGACAGGGCCAAGTAGGGCCCAGTAGGGCCCAGTAGAGCCCGACAGAGCCCAGTAGAGCCCGACAGAGCCCGACAGGGCCCGACAGGGCCCGACAGAGCCCGACAGAGCCCGACAGGGCCCGACAGGGCCCGACAGGGCCCAGTAGAGCCCAGTAGAGCCCGACAGGGCCCGACAGGGCCCGACAGGGCCCGACAGAGCGCGACAGGGCCCAGTAGAGCCCGACAGAGCCCAGTAGAGCCCGACAGAGCCCGACAGAGCCCGACAGTGAACAGTAGAGCCCAGTAGAGCCCGACAGAGCCCGAGAGAGCCCGACAGAGCCCGACAGAGCCCAGTAGAGCGCGACAGAGCCCGACAGGGCCCGACAGGGCCCAGTAGAGCCCAGTAGAGCCCGACAGAGCCCAGTAGAGCCCGACAGAGCCCGACAGGGCCCGACAGGGCCCGACAGGGCCCAGTAGAGCCCGACAGGGCCCGACACGGCCCAGTAGAGCCCAGTAGAGCCCGACAGAGCCCGACAGAGCCCAGTAGAGCCCGACAGAGACCGACAGAGCCCAGTAGATCCCGACAGAGCCCGACAGAGCCCGACAGAGCGCGACAGGGCCCAGTAGAGCCCGACAGAGCCCAGTAGAGCCCGACAGAGCCTGACAGAGCCCGACAGGGAACAGTAGAGCCCAGTAGAGCCCGACAGGGCCCGACAGGGCCCGACAGAGCCCGACAGAGCCCGACAGAGCCCGACAGGGCCCAGTAGAGCCCGACAGAGCCCAGTAGAGCCCGACAGAGCCCAGTAGAGCCCGACAGGGAACAGTAGAGCCCAGTAGAGCCCGACAGAGCCCAGTAGAGCCCGACAGAGCCCGACAGAGCCCGACAGAGCCCGACAGAGCCCGACAGAGCCCGACTGAGCCCGACTGAGCCCGACTGAGCCCGACTGAGCCCGACAGAGCCCGACTGAGCCCGACAGAGGCCGACAGAGGCCAGTAGAGCCCGACAGAGCCCGACAGAGCCCGACAGAGCCCGACAGAGCCCGACAGAGCCCGACAGAGCCCGACAGGGCCCGACAGGGCCCGACAGGGCCCAGTAGAGCCCAGTAGAGCCCGACAGGGCCCGACAGAGCCCGACTGAGCCCGACTGAGCCCGACAGGGCCCGACAGGGCCCGACAGGGCCCGACAGAGCCCGATAGAGCCCGACAGAGCCCGACAGAGCCAAATAGAGCCCGACAGAGCCCGACAGAGCCCGACAGAGCCCGACGGAGACCAATGCAGCCTGACAGAGCCCAATACAGCCCGACAGAGCCCGACAGAGCACGACAGAGCCCGACAGAGCCCGACAGGGCCCGACAGGGAACAGTAGAGCCCAGTAGAGCCCGACAGAGCCCGACAGAGCCCGACAGAGCCCGACAGAGCCCGACAGGGCCCAGTAGAGCCCAGTAGAGCCCGACAGAGCCCAGTAGAGCCCGACAGATCCCAGTAGAGCCCGACAGATCCCAGTAGAGCCCGACAGAGCCCGACAGGGCCCGACAGAGCCCGACAGGGAACAGTAGAGCCCGACAGGGCCCGACACAGTCCGACAGAGCCCGACAGAGCCCGACAGAGCCAAGTAGAGCCCGACAGAGCCCGACAGGGCCCGACAGGGCCCAGTAGAGCCCAGTAGAGCCCGACAGAGCCCGACAGAGCCCGACAGGGCCCGACAGGGCCCGACAGGGCCCAACAGAGCCCAGTAGAGCCCAGTAGAGCCCGACAGAGCCCGACAGAGCCCGACAGAGCCCGACAGAGCCCGACAGAGCCCGACAGAGCCCAGTAGAGCCCGACAGAGCCCAGTAGACCCCGACAGAGCCCGACAGAGCCCGAAAGAGCCCGACAGGGCCCAGTAGAGCCCGACAGAGCCCAGTAGAGCCCGACAGAGCCCAGTAGAGCCCGACAGAACCCGACAGAGCCCGACAGAGCCCGACAGAGCCCGACAGAGCCCGACAGAGCCCGACAGGGCCCGACAGGGCCCAGTAGAGCCCGACAGAGCCCGACAGGGCCCGACAGAACCCAGTAGAGCACGACAGAGCCCGACAGAGCCCGACAGAGCCCGACAGAGCCCGACAGAGCCCGACAGAGCCCGACAGAGCCCGACAGGGCCCGACAGAGCCCGACAGAGCCCAGTAGAGCCCGACAGAGCCCAGCACAGCCCAGCACAGCCCGACAGAGCCCGACAGAGCCCGACAGAGCCCGACAGAGCCCGACAGAGCCCAGTAGAGCCCGACAGAGCCCGACAGAGCCCGACAGAGCCCGACAGGGCCCGACAGGGCCCGACAGGGCCCAATAGAGCCCGACAGGGCCCGACAGAGCCCGACAGGGCCCGACAGGGCCCGACAGAGCCCGACAGGGCCCAGTAGAGCCCGACAGGGCCCGACAGAGCCCAGTAGAGCCCGACAGGGCCCGACACGGCCCAGTAGAGCCCAGTAGAGCCCGACAGAGCCCGACAGAGCCCAGTAGAGCCCGACAGAGACCGACAGAGCCCAGTAGATCCCGACAGAGCCCGACAGAGCCCGACAGAGCCCGACAGAGCCCGACAGAGCCCAGTAGAGCAAAGTGGAGCCCGACAGGGCCCGACAGGGCCCAGTAGAGCCCGACAGAGCCCGACAGGGCCCGACAGGGCCCAGCACAGCCCAATAGAGCCCGATAGGGCCCGACAGGGCCCGACAGAGCCCGACAGGGCCCGAAAGGGCCAAGTAGAGCCCCGTAGAGCCCGACAGAGCCCGACAGAGCCCGACAGGGCCCGACAGGGCCCGACTGGGCCCAGCACAGCCCAATAGAGCCCGACAGGGCCCGACAGGGCCCGACAGAGCCCGAAAGGGCCCAGTAGAGCCCAGTAGAGCCCGACAGAGCCCGACAGAGCCCGACAGAGCCCAGTTTAGCCCAGTAGAGCCCGACAGAGCCCGACAGAGCCCGACAGAGCCCAGTAGAGCCCAGTAGAGCCCGACAGAGCCCAGTAGAGCCCGACAGAGCCCGACAGAGCCCGACAGGGCCCGACAGAGCCCGACAGGGCCCGACAGGGAACAGTAGAGCCCAGTAGAGCCCGACAGAGCCCGACAGAGCCCGACAGAGCCCGACAGAGCCCGACAGAGCCCGACAGGGCCCGACAGGGCCCAGTAGAGCCCGACAGAGCCCAGTAGAGCCCGACAGAGCCCGACAGAGCCCGACAGAGCCCGACAGAGCCCGACAGAGCCCGACAGGGCCCGACAGAGCCCGACAGGGCCCGACAGGGCCCGACAGGGCCCGACAGGGCCCAGTAGGGCCCAGTAGGGCCCAGTAGAGCCCAGTAGAGCCCGACAGAGCCCAGTAGAGCCCGACAGAGCCCGACAGGGCCCGACAGAGCGCGACAGAGCCCGACAGGGCCCGACAGAGACCAGTACAGCCCAGTAGAGCCCGACAGGGCCCGACAGAGCCCGACAGAGCCCGACAGAGCGCGACAGGGCCCAGTAGAGCCCGACAGAGCCCAGTAGAGCCCGACAGAGCCCGACAGAGCCCGACAGGGAACAGTAGAGCCCAGTAGAGCCCGACAGAGCCCGACAGAGCCCGACAGAGCCCGACAGGGCCCGACAGGGCCGGACAGGGCCCAGTAGAGCCCAGTAGAGCCCGACAGAGCCCAGTAGAGCCCGACAGATCCCAGTAGAGCCCGACAGATCCCAGTAGGGCCCGACAGGGCCCGACAGGGCCCGACAGGGAACAGTAGAGCCCGACAGAGCCCGACAGAGCCCGACAGAGCCCGACAGAGCCCGACAGAGCCCAATAGTGCCCGACAGAGCCCAGTAGAGCCCAACAGAGCCCGACAGAGCCCGACAGAGCCCGACAGGGCCCGACAGGGCCCAGTAGAGCCCGACAGAGCCCGACAGAGCCCGACAGAGCCCGACAGAGCCCAATAGAGCCCGACAGGGCCCGACAGGGCCCAGTAGAGCCCGACAGAGCCCGACAGAGCCCGACAGAGCCCGACAGAGCCCGACAGAGCCCGACAGAGCCCGACAGGGCTCGACAGAGCCCAGTAGGGCCCGACAGAGCCCAGTAGGGCCCAGTAGAGGCCGACAGAGCCCAGTAGAGCCCGACAGAGCACGACAGAGCCCGACAGAGCCCGACAGAGCCCGACAGAGCCCAGTAGAGCCCGACAGGGCCCGACAGGGCCCGACAGGGCCCGACAGGGCCCGACAGAGACCAATAGAGCCCGACAGAGCCCGACAGAGCCCGACAGAGCCCGACAGAGCCCGACAGAGCCCGACAGAGCCCGACAGAGACCAATGCAGCCTGACAGAGCCCAATACAGCCCGACACAACCCGACAGAGCCCGACAGAGCCCAGTAGAGCCCGACAGAGCCCGACAGAGCGCAGTAGAGCCCAGTAGAGCCCGACAGGGCCCGACAGAGCCCGACAGAGCCCGACAGAGCCCGACAGAGCCCGACAGAGCCCGACAGAGCCAAATAGAGCCCGACAGAGCCCGACGGAGACCAATGCAGCCTGACAGAGCCCAATACAGCCCGACAGAGCCCGACAGAGCCCGACAGAGCCCGACAGAGCCCGACAGGGCCCAGTAGAGCCCAGTAGAGCCCGACAGAGCCCAGTAGAGCCCGACAGATCCCAGTAGAGCCCGACAGAGCCCGACAGGGCCCGACAGAGCCCGACAGGGCCCGACAGGGCCCGACAGGGCCCGACAGGGCCCGACAGGGAACAGTAGAGCCCGACAGTGCCCGACAGAGCCCGACAGAGCCCGACAGAGCCCGACAGAGCCCGACAGGGCCCAGTAGAGCCCGACAGAGCCCGACAGAGTCCGACAGAGCCCGACAGAGCCCGACAGAGCCCAGTAGAGCCCAGTAGAGCCCGACAGAGCCCGACAGAGCCCGACAGAGCCCGACAGGACCCGACAGGGCCCGACAGGGCCCAGTAGAGCCCGACAGAGCCCGACAGAGCCCAGTAGAGCCCGACAGAGCCCGACAGGGCCCGACAGGGCCCGACAGAGCCCGACAGAGCCCGACAGGGCCCAGTAGAGCCCGACAGAGCCCGACAGAGCCCGACAGGGCCCGACAGAGCCCGACAGAGCCCAGTAGAGCCCGACAGAGCCCAGCACAGCCCAGCACAGCCCGACAGAGCCCGACAGAGCCCGACAGAGCCCGACAGAGCCCAGTAGAGCCCGACAGAGCCCGACAGAGCCCGACAGAGCCCGACAGGGCCCGACAGGGCCCGACAGGGCCCAATAGAGCCCGACAGGGCCCGACAGAGCCCGACAGGGCCCGACAGGGCCCGACAGAGCCCGACAGGGCCCAGTAGAGCCCGACAGGGCCCGACAGAGCCCAGTAGAGCCCGACAGGGCCCGACACGGCCCAGTAGAGCCCAGTAGAGCCCGACAGAGCCCGACAGAGCCCAGTAGAGCCCGACAGAGACCGACAGAGCCCAGTAGATCCCGACAGAGCCCGACAGAGCCCGACAGAGCCCGACAGAGCCCGACAGAGCCCAGTAGAGCAAAGTGGAGCCCGACAGGGCCCGACAGGGCCCAGTAGAGCCCGACAGAGCCCGACAGGGCCCGACAGGGCCCAGCACAGCCCAATAGAGCCCGATAGGGCCCGACAGGGCCCGACAGAGCCCGACAGGGCCCGAAAGGGCCAAGTAGAGCCCCGTAGAGCCCGACAGAGCCCGACAGAGCCCGACAGGGCCCGACAGGGCCCGACTGGGCCCAGCACAGCCCAATAGAGCCCGACAGGGCCCGACAGGGCCCGACAGAGCCCGAAAGGGCCCAGTAGAGCCCAGTAGAGCCCGACAGAGCCCGACAGAGCCCGACAGAGCCCAGTTTAGCCCAGTAGAGCCCGACAGAGCCCGACAGAGCCCGACAGAGCCCAGTAGAGCCCAGTAGAGCCCGACAGAGCCCAGTAGAGCCCGACAGAGCCCGACAGAGCCCGACAGGGCCCGACAGAGCCCGACAGGGCCCGACAGGGAACAGTAGAGCCCAGTAGAGCCCGACAGAGCCCGACAGAGCCCGACAGAGCCCGACAGAGCCCGACAGAGCCCGACAGGGCCCGACAGGGCCCAGTAGAGCCCGACAGAGCCCAGTAGAGCCCGACAGAGCCCGACAGAGCCCGACAGAGCCCGACAGAGCCCGACAGAGCCCGACAGGGCCCGACAGGGCCCGACAGGGCCCGACAGGGCCCGACAGGGCCCAGTAGGGCCCAGTAGGGCCCAGTAGAGCCCGACAGAGCCCAGTAGAGCCCGACAGAGCCCGACAGGGCCCGACAGAGCGCGACAGAGCCCGACAGGGCCCGACAGAGACCAGTACAGCCCAGTAGAGCCCGACAGGGCCCGACAGAGCCCGACAGAGCCCGACAGAGCGCGACAGGGCCCAGTAGAGCCCGACAGAGCCCAGTAGAGCCCGACAGAGCCCGACAGAGCCCGACAGGGAACAGTAGAGCCCAGTAGAGCCCGACAGAGCCCGACAGAGCCCGACAGAGCCCGACAGGGCCCGACAGGGCCGGACAGGGCCCAGTAGAGCCCAGTAGAGCCCGACAGAGCCCAGTAGAGCCCGACAGATCCCAGTAGAGCCCGACAGATCCCAGTAGGGCCCGACAGGGCCCGACAGGGCCCGACAGGGAACAGTAGAGCCCGACAGAGCCCGACAGAGCCCGACAGAGCCCGACAGAGCCCGACAGAGCCCAATAGTGCCCGACAGAGCCCAGTAGAGCCCAACAGAGCCCGACAGAGCCCGACAGGGCCCAGTAGAGCCCGACAGAGCCCGACAGAGCCCGACAGAGCCCAATAGAGCCCAATAGAGCCCGACAGGGCCCGACAGGGCCCAGTAGAGCCCGACAGAGCCCGACAGAGCCCGACAGAGCCCGACAGAGCCCGACAGAGCCCGACAGAGCCCGACAGGGCTCGACAGAGCCCAGTAGGGCCCGACAGAGCCCAGTAGGGCCCAGTAGAGGCCGACAGAGCCCAGTAGAGCCCGACAGAGCACGACAGAGCCCGACAGAGCCCGACAGAGCCCGACAGAGCCCAGTAGAGCCCGACAGGGCCCGACAGGGCCCGACAGGGCCCGACAGGGCCCGACAGAGACCAATAGAGCCCGACAGAGCCCGACAGAGCCCGACAGAGCCCGACAGAGCCCGACAGAGCCCGACAGAGCCCGACAGAGACCAATGCAGCCTGACAGAGCCCAATACAGCCCGACACAACCCGACAGAGCCCGACAGAGCCCAGTAGAGCCCGACAGAGCCCGACAGAGCGCAGTAGAGCCCAGTAGAGCCCGACAGGGCCCGACAGAGCCCGACAGAGCCCGACAGAGCCCGACAGAGCCCGACAGAGCCCGACAGAGCCAAATAGAGCCCGACAGAGCCCGACGGAGACCAATGCAGCCTGACAGAGCCCAATACAGCCCGACAGAGCCCGACAGAGCCCGACAGAGCCCGACAGAGCCCGACAGGGCCCAGTAGAGCCCAGTAGAGCCCGACAGAGCCCAGTAGAGCCCGACAGATCCCAGTAGAGCCCGACAGAGCCCGACAGGGCCCGACAGAGCCCGACAGGGCCCGACAGGGCCCGACAGGGCCCGACAGGGCCCGACAGGGAACAGTAGAGCCCGACAGTGCCCGACAGAGCCCGACAGAGCCCGACAGAGCCCGACAGAGCCCGACAGGGCCCAGTAGAGCCCGACAGAGCCCGACAGAGTCCGACAGAGCCCGACAGAGCCCGACAGAGCCCAGTAGAGCCCAGTAGAGCCCGACAGAGCCCGACAGAGCCCGACAGAGCCCGACAGGACCCGACAGGGCCCGACAGGGCCCAGTAGAGCCCGACAGAGCCCGACAGAGCCCAGTAGAGCCCGACAGAGCCCGACAGGGCCCGACAGGGCCCGACAGGGCCCAGTAGAGCCCGACAGGGCCCGACAGAGCCCGACAGGGCCCGACAGAGCCCGACAGAGCTTACACAGAGCCCGACAGAGCCCGACAGAGCCCGACAGAGCCCGAGAGAGCCTGCACAGAGCCCGACAGAGCCCGACAGAGCCCGACAGAGCCCGACAGAGACCAATGCAGCCTGACAGAGCCCAATACAGCCCGACAGAGCCCGACAGAGCCCGACAGAGCCCGACAGAGCCCGACAGAGCCCGACAGGGCCCGACAGGGCCCGACAGGGCCCAGCACAGCCCAATAGAGCCCGACAGGGCCCGACAGGGCCCGACAGAGCCCGACAGAGCCCGACAGGGCCCAGTAGAGCCCAGTAGAGCCCGACAGAGCCCGACAGAGCCCGACAGAGCCCGACAGAGCCCAGTTTAGCCCAGTAGAGCCCGACAGAGCCCGACAGAGCCCGACAGAGCCCGACAGAGCCCGACAGAGCCCGACAGAGCCCAGTAGAGCCCAATAGAGCCCGACAGAGCCCAGTAGAGCCCGACAGAGCCCGACAGAGCCCGACAGGGCCCGACAGGGCCCGACAGGGCCCGACAGGGAACAGTAGAGCCCAGTAGAGCCCGACAGAGCCCGACAGAGCCCGACAGAGCCCGACAGAGCCCAGTAGAGCCCGACAGAGCCCGACAGAGCCCGACAGAGCCCGACAGGGCCCGACAGGGCCCGACAGGGCCCGACAGAGCCCGACAGAGCCCGACAGAGCCCGACAGAGCCCAATGCAGCCTGACAGAGCCCAATACAGCCCGACAGAGCCCGACAGAGCCCGACAGAGCCCGACAGAGCCCAGTAGAGCCCGACAGGGCCCGACAGGGCCCGACTGAGCCCGACTGAGCCCGACAGGGCCCGACTGAGCCCGACTGAGCCCGACAGAGACCAATAGAGCCCGACAGAGCCAAATAGAGCCCGACAGAGCCCGACAGAGCCCGACGGAGACCAATGCAGCCTGACAGAGCCCAATACAGCCCGACAGAGCCCGACAGAGCCCGACAGAGCCCGACAGAGCCCGACAGAGCCCGACAGGGAACAGTAGAGCCCGACAGAGCCCGACAGAGCCCGACAGGGAACAGTAGAGCCCGACAGAGCCCGACAGAGCCCGACAGAGCCCGACAGAGCCCGACAGAGCCCAGTAGAGCCCGACAGAGCCCGACAGAGCCCGACAGAGCCCGACAGAGCCCGACAGGGCCCAGTAGAGCCCAGTAGAGCCCGACAGAGCCCGACAGAGCCCGACAGAGCCCGACAGAGCCCGACAGGGCCCAGTAGAGCCCGACAGAGCCCGACAGAGCCCGACAGGGCCCGACAGGGCCCGACAGAGCCCAGTACAGCCCAGTAGAGCCCGACAGGGCCCGACAGGGCCCAGTAGAGCCCAGTAGAGGCCGACAGAGCCCAGTAGAGCCCGACAGAGCCCGACAGAGCCCGACAGAGCCCAGTAGAGCCCAGTAGAGCCCGACAGAGCCCAGTAGAGCCCAGTAGAGCCCAGTAGAGCCCGACAGAGCCCAGTAGAGCCCAGTAGGGCCCGACTGAGCCCGACTGAGCCCGACAGGGCCCGACTGAGCCCGACAGAGACCGACAGAGACCGACAGAGCCCGACAGAGCCCGACAGAGCCCGACAGAGCCCGACAGAGCCTGCACAGAGCCCGACAGAGCCTACACAGAGCCCGACAGAGCCCGACAGAGCCCGACAGAGCCTCAGAGAGCCCAATAGAGACCGACAGAGCCCAACAGAGCCCAACAGAGCCCAAAAGAGCCCAATAGAGCCCGACAGATCCTGACAGAGCCCGACAGAGCCCAATAGAGCCCAATAGAGCCCGACAGATCCTGACAGAGCCCGAGAGAGCCCGACAGAGCCCGACAGAGCCCGACAGAGCCTACACAGAGCCCGACAGAGCCCGACAGAGCCCGACAGAGCCCGACAGAGCCCGACAGAGCCCGACAGAGCCCGACAGATCCTGACAGAGCCCGACAGAGCCCGACAGAGCCCGACAGAGCCCTGGGGAGGAATGGGGAGCCCTGAGGAACCAAGACACCTTCTGGGGAGCCCTGGGGAGGAATGGGGAGACCTCGGGCACCAAGACACGTTTTGGGGAGCTCTGGGGAGGAATGGGGAGCCCCGAAAAACAAAGGCACGTTTTGGGGAGCCCTGGGGAGGAATGGGGAGCTCTGGGGAACCAAGACATGTTTTGGGGAGCTCTGGGGAGGAATGGGGAGCCCCGAGAAACAAAGGCACGTTTTGGGGAGCCCTGGGGAGGAATGGGGAGACCTGCGGAACCAAGACACGTTTTGGGGAGCCCTGGGGAGGAATGGGAAGCTCTGGGGAACCAAGACACATTTTGGGGAGCTCTGGGGAGGAATGGGGAGCCCCGAGAAACAAAGGTACATTTTGGGGAGCCCTGGGGAGGAATGGGGAGCTCTGGGGAACCAAGACACGTTTTGGGGAGCTCTGGGGAGGAATGGGGAGATCTGGGGAACCAAGACATGTTTTGGGGAGCTCTGGGGAGGAATGGGGAGCCTTGGGGAACAAAGACACGTTTTGGGGAGCCCTGGGGAGGAATGGGGAGCTCTGGGGAACCAATACACGTTTTGGGGAGCTCTGGGGAGGAATGGGGAGCCCCGAAAAACAAAGGCACGTTTTGGGGAGCCCTGGGGAGGAATGGGGAGCTCTGGGGAACCAAGACACGTTTTGGGGAGCTCTGGGGAGGAATGGGGAGCCCCGAGAAACAAAGGCACGTTTTGGGGAGCCCTGGGGAGGAATGGGGAGCCCTGGGGAACCAAGACACGTTTTGGGGAGCCCTGGGGAGGAATGGGGAGCCCCGAGAAACAAAGACACGTTTTGGGGAGCCCTGGGGAGGAATGGGGAGCTCTGGGGAACCAAGACACATTTTGGGGAGCTCTGGGGAGGAATGGGGAGACTTGAGAAACAACGACACGTTTTGGGGAGCCCTGGGGAGGAATGGGGAGCTCTGGGGAACCAAGACACGTTTTGGGGAGCCCTGGGGAGGAATGGGGAGACCTGGAGAACCAAGACACGTTTTGGGGAGCCATGGGGAAGAATGGGGAGCCCTGAGGAACCAAGACACGTTTTGGGGAGCCCTGGGGAGGAATGGGGAGCCCTGGGGAACCAAGACACGTTTTGGGGAGCACAGGGGAGAAATGGGGAGCCTTGGGGAACCAAGACACGTTTTGGGGAGCCCTGGGGAGGAATGGGGAGCTCTGGGGAACCAAGACACGTTTTGGGGAGCCCTGGGGAGGAATTGGGAGCCCTGAGGAACCCAGACACGTCCTGGGGAGCCCTGGGGAGGAATGGGGAGACCTGCGGAACCAAGACACGTTTTGGGGAGCTCTGGGGAGGAATGGGGAGCCCCGAAAAAGAAAGGCACGTTTTGGGGAGCCCTGGGGAGGAATGGGGAGCTCTGGGGAACCAAGACACGTTTTGGGGAGCCCTGGGGAGGAATGGGGAGCCTTGGGGAACGAAGACACGTTTTGGGGAGCCCTGGGGAGGAATGGGGAGCCCCGAGAAACAAAGGCACGTTTTGGGGAGCCCTGGGGAGCAATGGGGAACCCCGAGGAAGGAAGACACGTTTTGGGGAGCCCTGGGGAGGAATGGGGAGCCCTGGGGAACCAAGACACGTTTTGGGGAGCCCTGGGGAGGAATGGGGAGCTCTGGGGAACCAAGACACATTCTGGGGAGGTCTGGGGAGGAATGGGGAGCCCCGAGAAACAAAGGCACGTTTTGGGGAGACCTGGGGAGGAATGGGGAGCCCTGGGGAACCAAGACACGTTTTGGGGAGCCCTGGGGAGGAATGGGGAGCTCTGGGGAACCAAGACACATTCTGGGGAGCTCTGGGGAGGAATGGGGAGCCCCGAGAAACAAAGGCACGTTTTGGGGAGCCCTGGGGAGGAATGGGGAGCTCTGGGGAACCAAGACACGTTTTGGGGAGCCCTGCGGAGGAATGGGGAGCCCTGGGGAACCAAGACACGTTTTGGGGAGCCCTGGGGAGGAATGGGGAGCTCTGGGGAACCAAGACACGTTTTGGGGAGCCCTGGGGAGGAATGGGGAGCTCTGGGGAACCAAGACATGTTTTGGGGAGCTCTGGGGAGGAATGGGGAGCCCCGAGAAACAAAGGCACGTTTTGGGGAGCCCTGGGGAGGAATGGGGAGCCCTGAGGAAGCAAGACACGTTCTGGGGAGCCCTGGGGAGGAATGGGGAGCTCTGGGGAACCAAGACACGTTTTGGGGAGCCCTGGGGAGTAATGGGGAGCCCTGGGGAACCAAGACACGTTTTGGGGAGCTCTGGGGAGGAATGGGGAGCCCCGAAAAACAAAGGTACATTTTGGGGAGCCCTGGGGAGGAATGGGGAGCTCTGGGGAACCAAGACACGTTTTGGGGAGCTCTGGGGAGGAATGGGGAGATCTGGGGAACCAAGACATGTTTTGGGGAGCTCTGGGGAGGAATGGGGAGCCTTGGGGAACAAAGACACGTTTTGGGGAGCCCTGGGGAGGAATGGGGAGCTCTGGGGAACCAATACACGTTTTGGGGAGCTCTGGGGAGGAATGGGGAGCCCCGAAAAACAAAGGCACGTTTTGGGGAGCCCTGGGGAGGAATGGGGAGCTCTGGGGAACCAAGACACGTTTTGGGGAGCTCTGGGGAGGAATGGGGAGCCCCGAGAAACAAAGGCACGTTTTGGGGAGCCCTGGGGAGGAATGGGGAGCCCTGGGGAACCAAGACACGTTTTGGGGAGCCCTGGGGAGGAATGGGGAGCCCCGAGAAACAAAGACACGTTTTGGGGAGCCCTGGGGAGGAATGGGGAGCTCTGGGGAACCAAGACACATTTTGGGGAGCTCTGGGGAGGAATGGGGAGACTTGAGAAACAACGACACGTTTTGGGGAGCCCTGGGGAGGAATGGGGAGCTCTGGGGAACCAAGACACGTTTTGGGGAGCCCTGGGGAGGAATGGGGAGACCTGGAGAACCAAGACACGTTTTGGGGAGCCATGGGGAAGAATGGGGAGCCCTGAGGAACCAAGACACGTTTTGGGGAGCCCTGGGGAGGAATGGGGAGCCCTGGGGAACCAAGACACGTTTTGGGGAGCACAGGGGAGAAATGGGGAGCCTTGGGGAACCAAGACACGTTTTGGGGAGCCCTGGGGAGGAATGGGGAGCTCTGGGGAACCAAGACACGTTTTGGGGAGCCCTGGGGAGGAATTGGGAGCCCTGAGGAACCCAGACACGTCCTGGGGAGCCCTGGGGAGGAATGGGGAGACCTGCGGAACCAAGACACGTTTTGGGGAGCTCTGGGGAGGAATGGGGAGCCCCGAAAAAGAAAGGCACGTTTTGGGGAGCCCTGGGGAGGAATGGGGAGCTCTGGGGAACCAAGACACGTTTTGGGGAGCCCTGGGGAGGAATGGGGAGCCTTGGGGAACGAAGACACGTTTTGGGGAGCCCTGGGGAGGAATGGGGAGCCCCGAGAAACAAAGGCACGTTTTGGGGAGCCCTGGGGAGCAATGGGGAACCCCGAGGAAGGAAGACACGTTTTGGGGAGCCCTGGGGAGGAATGGGGAGCCCTGGGGAACCAAGACACGTTTTGGGGAGCCCTGGGGAGGAATGGGGAGCTCTGGGGAACCAAGACACATTCTGGGGAGGTCTGGGGAGGAATGGGGAGCCCCGAGAAACAAAGGCACGTTTTGGGGAGACCTGGGGAGGAATGGGGAGCCCTGGGGAACCAAGACACGTTTTGGGGAGCCCTGGGGAGGAATGGGGAGCTCTGGGGAACCAAGACACATTCTGGGGAGCTCTGGGGAGGAATGGGAAGCCCCGAGAAACAAAGGCACGTTTTGGGGAGCCCTGGGGAGGAATGGGGAGCTCTGGGGAACCAAGACACGTTTTGGGGAGCCCTGCGGAGGAATGGGGAGCCCTGGGGAACCAAGACACGTTTTGGGGAGCCCTGGGGAGGAATGGGGAGCTCTGGGGAACCAAGACACGTTTTGGGGAGCCCTGGGGAGGAATGGGGAGCTCTGGGGAACCAAGACACGTTTTGGGGAGCCCTGGGGAGTAATGGGGAGCCCTGGGGAACCAAGACACGTTTTGGGGAGCTCTGGGGAGGAATGGGGAGCCCCGAAAAACAAAGGCACGTTTTGGGGAGCCCTGGGGAGGAATGGGGAGCTCTGGGGAACCAAGACACGTTTTGGGGAGCTCTGGGGAGGAATGGGGAGCACCGAGAAACAAAGGCACGTTTTGGGGAGCCCTGGGGAGGAATGGGGAGCTCTGGGGAACCAAGACACGTTTTCGGGAGCTCTGGGGAGGAATGGGGAGCCCCGAGAAATAAAGGCACGTTTTGGGGAGCCCTGGGGAGGAATGGGGAGCTCTGGGGAACCAAGACACGTTTTGGGGAGCCCTGGGGAGGAATGGGGAGCCTTGGGGAACCAAGACACGTTTTGGGGAGCCCTGGGGAGGAACGGGGAGCCCCGAGAAAAAAAGACACGTTTTGGGGAGCCCTGGGGAGCAATGGGGAACCCCGAGGAAGGAAGACACGTTTTGGGGAGCCCTGAGGAACCAAGACACGTTCTGGGGAGCCCTGGGGAGGAATGGGGAGCTCTGGGGAACCAAGACACGTTTTGGGGAGCCCTGGGGAGGAATGGGGAGCCTTGGGGAACCAAGACACGTTTTGGGGAGCCCTGGGGAGGAATGGGGAGCTCTGGGGAACCAAGACACATTTTGGGGAGCTCTGGGGAGGAATGGGGAGCCCCGAGAAACAAAGGCACGTTTTGGGGAGCCCTGGGGAGGAATGGGGAGCTCTGGGGAACCAAGACACGTTTTGGAGAGCCCTGGGGAGGAATGGGGAGCCCTGGAGAACCAAGACACGTTTTGGGGAGCCCTGGGGAGGAATGGGGAGCTCTGGGGAAACAAGACACATTCTGGGGAGCTCTGGGGAGGAATGGGGAGCCCCGAGAAACAAAGGCACGTTTTGGGGAGCCCTGGGGAGGAATGGGGAGCTCTGGGGAACCAAGACACGTTTTGGGGAGCCCTGGGGAGGAATGGGGAGCCCTGGGGAACCAAGACACGTTTTGGGGAGCCCTGGGGAGGAATGGGGAGCTCTGGGGAACCAAGACACGATTTGGGGAGCCCTGGGGAGGAATGGGGAGCCCCGAGAAACAAAGGCACGTTTTGGGGAGCCCTGGGGAGGAATGGGGAGCTCTGGGGAACCAAGACACGTTTTGGGGAGCCCTGGGGAGGAATGGGGAGCCTTGGGGAACCAAGACACGTTTTGGGGAGCCCTGGGGAGGAATGGGGAGCTCTGGGGAACCAAGACACGTTTTGGGGAGCCCTGGGGAGTAATGGGGAGCCTTGGGGAACGAAGACACGTTTTGGGGAGCCCTGGGGAGGAATGGGGAGCCCCGAGAAACAAAGGCACGTTTTGGGGAGCCCTGGGGAGCAATGGGGAACCCTGAGGAAGGAAGACACGTTTTGGGGAGCCCTGGGGAGGAATGGGGAGCCCTGGGGAACCAAGACACGTTTTGGGGAGCCCTGGGGAGGAATGGGGAGCTCTGGGGAACCAAGACACATTTTGGGGAGCTCTGGGGAGGAATGGAGAGCCCCGAGAAACAAAGGCACGTTTTGGGGAGCCCTGGGGAGGAATGGGGAGCTCTGGGGAACCAAGACACGTTTTGGGGAGCCCTGGGGAGGAATGGGGAGCCCTGGGGAACCAAGACACGTTTTGGGGAGCCCTGGGGAGGAATGGGGAGCTCTGGGGAACCAAGACACGTTTTGAGGAGCCCTGGGGTGGAATGGGGAGCTCTGGGGAACCAAGACATGTTTTGGGGAGCTCTGGGGAGGAATGGGGAGCCCCGAGAAACAAAGGCACGTTTTGGGGAGCCCTGGGGAGGAATGGGGAGCCCTGAGGAACCAAGACACGTTCTGGGGAGCCCTGGGGAGGAATGGGGAGCTCTGGGGAACCAAGACACGTTTTGGGGAGCCCTGGGGAGGAATGGGGAGCCCCGAGAAACAAAGACACGTTTTGGGGAGCCCTGGGGAGCAATGGGGAACCCCGAGGAAGGAAGACACGTTTTGGGGAGCCCTGAGGAACCAGGAAACGTTCTGGGGAGCCCTGGGGAGGAATGGGGAGCTCTGGGGAACCAAGACACGTTTTGGGGAGCCCTGGGGAGGAATGGGGAGCCCTGGAGAACCAAGACACGTTTTGGGGAGCCCTGGGGAGGAATGGGGAGCCCCGAGAAAAAAAGACACGTTTTGGGGAGCCCTGGGGAGCAATGGGGAACCCCGAGGAAGGAAGACACGTTTTGGGGAGCCCTGAGGAACCAAGACACGTTCTGGGGAGCCCTGGGGAGGAATGGGGAGCTCTGGGGAACCAAGACACGTTTTGGGGAGCCCTGGGGAGGAATGGGGAGCCTTGGGGAACCAAGACACGTTTTGGGGAGCCCTGGGGAGGAATGGGGAGCTCTGGGGAACCAAGACACATTTTGGGGAGCTCTGGGGAGGAATAGGGAGCCCCGAGAAACAAAGGCACGTTTTGGGGAGCCCTGGGGAGGAATGGGGAGCTCTGGGGAACCAAGACACGTTTTGGGGAGCCCTGGGGAGGAATGGGGAGCACCGAGAAACAAAGGTACGTTTTGGGGAGCCCTGGGGCGGAATGGGGAGCTCTGGGGAAACAAGACACATTCTGGGGAGCTCTGGGGAGGAATGGGGAGCCCCGAGAAACAAAGGCACGTTTTGGGAAGCCCTGGGGAGGAATGGGGAGCTCTGGGGAACCAAGACACGTTTTGGGGAGCCCTGGGGAGGAATGGGGAGCCTTGGGGAACCAAGACACATTTTGCAAAGCTCTGGGGAGGAATGGGGAGCCCCGAGAAACAAAGGCACGTTTTGGGGAGCCCTGGGGAGGAATGGGGAGCTCTGGGGAACCAAGACACGTTTTGGGGAGCCCTGGGGAGGAATGGGGAGCCCTGGGGAACCAAGACACGTTTTGGGGAGCCCTGGGGAGGAATGGGGAGCTCTGGGGAACCAAGACACATTCTGGGGAGGTCTGGGGAGGAATGGGGAGCCCCGAGAAACAAAGGCACGTTTTGGGGAGCCCTGGGGAGGAATGGGGAGCCCCGAGAATCAAAGGCACGTTTTGGGGAGCCCTGGGGAGTAATGGGGAACCCCGAGGAAGGAAGACACGTTTTGGGGAGCCCTGGGGAGGAATGGGGAGCCCTGGGGAACCAAGACACGTTTTGGGGAGCCCTGGGGAGGAATGGGGAGCTCTGGGGAACCAAGACACGTTTTGGGGAGCCCTGGGGAGGAATGGGGAGCCTTGGGGAACCAAGACACGTTTTGGGGAGCCCTGGGGAGGAATGGGGAGCTCTGGGGAACCAAGACACGTTTTGAGGAGCCCTGGGGTGGAATGGGGAGCTCTGGGGAACCAAGACATGTTTTGGGGAGCTCTGGGGAGTAATGGGGAGCCCCGAGAAACAAAGGCACGTTTTGGGGAGCCCTGGGGAGGAATGGGGAGCCCTGAGGAACCAAGACACGTTTTGGGGAGCCCTGGGGAGGAATGGGGAGACCTGCGGAACCAAGACACGTTTTGGGGAGCCCTGGGGAGGAATGGGGAGCCCTGAGGAACCAAGACACGTTCTTGGGAGCCCTGGGGAGGAATGGGGAGACCTGCGGAACCAAGACACGTTTTGGGGAGCCCTGGGGAGGAATGGGGAGCCCTGGGGAACCAAGACACGTTTTGGGGAGGTCTGGGGAGGAATGGGGAGCCCCGAAAAACAAAGGCACGTTTTGGGGAGCCCTGGGGAGGAATGGGGAGCTCTGGGGAACCAAGACACGTTTTGGGGAGCTCTGGGGAGGAATGGGGAGCCCCGAGAAACAAAGGCACGTTTTGGGGAGCCCTGGGGAGGAATGGGGAGCTCTGGGGAACCAAGACACGTTTTGGGGAGCTCTGGGGAGGAATGGGGAGCCCCGAGAAACAAAGGCACGTTTTGGGGAGCCCTGGGGAGGAATGGGGAGCTCTGGGGAAGCAAGACACGTTTTGGGGAGCCCTGGGGAGGAATGGGGAGCCTTGGGGAACCAAGACACGTTTTGGGGAGCCCTGGGGAGGAATGGGGAGCCCCGAGAAACAGAGACACGTTTTGGGGAGCCCTGGGGAGCAATGGGGAACCCCGAGGAAGGAAGACACGTTTTGGGGAGCCCTGAGGAACCAGGACACGTTCTGGGGAGCCCTGGGGAGGAATGGGGAGCTCTGGGGAACCAAGACACGTTTTGAGGAGCCCTGGGGTGGAATGGGGAGCTCTGGGGAACCAAGACATGTTTTGGGGAGCTCTGGGGAGGAATGGGGAGCCCCGAGAAACAAAGGCACGTTTTGGGGAGCCCTGGGGAGGAATGGGGAGCCCTGAGGAACCAAGACACGTTCTGGGGAGCCCTGGGGAGGAATGGGGAGCTCTGGGGAACCAAGACACGTTTTGGGGAGCCCTGGGGAGGAATGGGGAGCCTTGAGAAACAAAGACACGTTTTGGGGAGCCCTGGGGAGCAATGGGGAACCCCGAGGAAGGAAGACACGTTTTGGGGAGCCCTGAGGAACCAGGACACGTTCTGGGGAGCCCTGGGGAGGAATGGGGAGCTCTGGGGAACCAAGACACGTTTTGGGGAGCCCTGGGGAGGAATGGGGAGCCCTGGAGAACCAAGACACGTTTTGGGGAGCCCTGGGGAGGAATGGGGAGCCCCGAGAAAAAAAGACACGTTTTGGGGAGCCCTGGGGAGCAATGGGGAACCCCGAGGAAGGAAGACACGTTTTGGGGAGCCCTGAGGAACCAAGACACGTTCTGGGGAGCCCTGGGGAGGAATGGGGAGCTCTGGGGAACCAAGACACGTTTTGGGGAGCCCTGGGGAGGAATGGGGAGCCTTGGGGAACCAAGACACGTTTTGGGGAGCCCTGGGGAGGAATGGGGAGCTCTGGGGAACCAAGACACATTTTGGGGAGCTCTGGGGAGGAATAGGGAGCCCCGAGAAACAAAGGCACGTTTTGGGGAGCCCTGGGGAGGAATGGGGAGCTCTGGGGAACCAAGACACGTTTTGGGGAGCCCTGGGGAGGAATGGGGAGCACCGAGAAACAAAGGTACGTTTTGGGGAGCCCTGGGGCGGAATGGGGAGCTCTGGGGAAACAAGACACATTCTGGGGAGCTCTGGGGAGGAATGGGGAGCCCCGAGAAACAAAGGCACGTTTTGGGAAGCCCTGGGGAGGAATGGGGAGCTCTGGGGAACCAAGACACGTTTTGGGGAGCCCTGGGGAGGAATGGGGAGCCTTGGGGAACCAAGACACATTTTGCGGAGCTCTGGGGAGGAATGGGGAGCCCCGAGAAACAAAGGCACGTTTTGGGGAGCCCTGGGGAGGAATGGGGAGCTCTGGGGAACCAAGACACGTTTTGGGGAGCCCTGCGGAGGAATGGGGAGCCCTGGGGAACCAAGACACGTTTTGGGGAGCCCTGGGGAGGAATGGGGAGCTCTGGGGAACCAAGACACATTCTGGGGAGGTCTGGGGAGGAATGGGGAGCCCCGAGAAACAAAGGCACGTTTTGGGGAGCCCTGGGGAGGAATGGGGAGCCCCGAGAATCAAAGGCACGTTTTGGGGAGCCCTGGGGAGTAATGGGGAACCCCGAGGAAGGAAGACACGTTTTGGGGAGCCCTGGGGAGGAATGGGGAGCCCTGGGGAACCAAGACACGTTTTGGGGAGCCCTGGGGAGGAATGGGGAGCTCTGGGGAACCAAGACACGTTTTGGGGAGCCCTGGGGAGGAATGGGGAGCCTTGGGGAACCAAGACACGTTTTGGGGAGCCCTGGGGAGGAATGGGGAGCTCTGGGGAACCAAGACACGTTTTGAGGAGCCCTGGGGTGGAATGGGGAGCTCTGGGGAACCAAGACATGTTTTGGGGAGCTCTGGGGAGGAATGGGGAGCCCCGAGAAACAAAGGCACGTTTTGGGGAGCCCTGGGGAGGAATGGGGAGCCCTGAGGAACCAAGACACGTTTTGGGGAGCCCTGGGGAGGAATGGGGAGACCTGCGGAACCAAGACACGTTTTGGGGAGCCCTGGGGAGGAATGGGGAGCCCTGAGGAACCAAGACACGTTCTTGGGAGCCCTGGGGAGGAATGGGGAGACCTGCGGAACCAAGACACGTTTTGGGGAGCCCTGGGGAGGAATGGGGAGCCCTGGGGAACCAAGACACGTTTTGGGGAGGTCTGGGGAGGAATGGGGAGCCCCGAAAAACAAAGGCACGTTTTGGGGAGCCCTGGGGAGGAATGGGGAGCCCCGAGAAACAAAGGCACGTTTTGGGGAGCCCTGGGGAGGAATGGGGAGCTCTGGGGAACCAAGACACGTTTTGGGGAGCTCTGGGGAGGAATGGGGAGCCCCGAGAAACAAAGGCACGTTTTGGGGAGCCCTGGGGAGGAATGGGGAGCTCTGGGGAAGCAAGACACGTTTTGGGGAGCCCTGGGGAGGAATGGGGAGCCTTGGGGAACCAAGACACGTTTTGGGGAGCCCTGGGGAGGAATGGGGAGCCCCGAGAAACAGAGACACGTTTTGGGGAGCCCTGGGGAGCAATGGGGAACCCCGAGGAAGGAAGACACGTTTTGGGGAGCCCTGAGGAACCAGGACACGTTCTGGGGAGCCCTGGGGAGGAATGGGGAGCTCTGGGGAACCAAGACACGTTTTGGGGAGCCCTGGGGAGGAATGGGGAGCCCCGAGAAACAAAGGCACGTTTTGGGGAGCCCTGGGGAGGAATGGGGAGCTCTGGGGAACCAAGACACGTTTTGGGGAGCCCTGGGGAGGAATGGTGAGACCTGCGGAACCAAGACACGTTTTGGGGAGCCCTGGGGAGGAATGGGGAGCCCTGGGGAACCAAGACACGTTTTGGGGAGCCCTGGGGAGGAATGGGGAGCCCTGGGGAACCAAGACACGTTTTCGGGAGCCCTGGGGAGGAATGGGGAGCCTTGGGGAACCAAGACACGTTTTGGGGAGCCCTGGGGAGGAATGGGGAGCCTTGGGGAACCAAGACACGTTTTGGGGAGCCCTGGGGAGGAATGGGGAGCTCTGGGGAACCAAGACACGTTTTGGGGAGCCCTGGGGAGGAATGGGGAGCCTTGGGGAACCAAGACACGTTTTGGGGAGCCCTGGGGAGGAATGGGGAGCCCCGAGAAACAAAGACACGTTTTGGGGAGCCCTGGGGAGCAATGGGGAACCCCGAGGAAGGAAGACATGTTTTGGGGAGCCCTGAGGAACCAGGACACGTTCTGGGGAGCCCTGGGGAGGAATGGGGAGCTCTGGGGAACCAAGACACGTTTTGGGGAGCCCTGGGGAGGAATGGGGAGCCCTGGAGAACCAAGACACGTTTTGGGGAGCCCTGGGGAGGAATGGGGAGCCCCGAGAAAAAAAGACACGTTTTGGGGAGCCCTGGGGAGCAATGGGGAACCCCGAGGAAGGAAGACACGTTTTGGGGAGCCCTGAGGAACCAAGACACGTTCTGGGGAGCCCTGGGGAGGAATGGGGAGCTCTGGGGAACCAAGACACGTTTTGGGGAGCCCTGGGGAGGAATGGGGAGCCTTGGGGAACCAAGACACGTTTTGGGGAGCCCTGGGGAGGAATGGGGAGCTCTGGGGAACCAAGACACATTTTGGGGAGCCCTGGGGAGGAATGGGGAGCACCGAGAAACAAAGGTACGTTTTGGGGAGCCCTGGGGCGGAATGGGGAGCTCTGGGGAACCAAGACACATTCTGGGGAGCTCTGGGGAGGAATGGGGAGCCCCGAGAAACAAAGGCACGTTTTGGGAAGCCCTGGGGAGGAATGGGGAGCTCTGGGGAACCAAGACACGTTTTGGGGAGCCCTGGGGAGGAATGGGGAGCCTTGGGGAACCAAGACACATTTTGCGGAGCTCTGGGGAGGAATGGGGAGCCCCGAGATTCAAAGGCACGTTTTGGGGAGCCCTGGGGAGGAATGGGGAGCTCTGGGGAACCAAGACACGTTTTGGGGAGCCCTGGGGAGGAATGGGGAGCCCTGGGGAACCAAGACACGTTTTGGGGAGCCCTGGGGAGGAATGGGGAGCTCTGGGGAACCAAGACACGTTTTGGGGAGCCCTGGGGAGTAATGGGGAGCCTTGGGGAACGAAGACACGTTTTGGGGAGCCCTGGGGAGGAATGGGGAGCCCCGAGAAACAAAGGCACGTTTTGGGGAGCCCTGGGGAGTAATGGGGAACCCCGAGGAAGGAAGACACGTTTTGGGGAGCCCTGGGGAGGAATGGGGAGCCCTGGGGAACCAAGACACGTTTTGGGGAGCCCTGGGGAGGAATGGGGAGCTCTGGGGAACCAAGACACATTTTGGGGAGCTCTGAGGAGGAATGGGGAGCCCCGAGAAACAAAGGCACGTTTTGGGGAGCCCTGGGGAGGAATGGGGAGCCTTGGGGAACCAAGACACGTTTTGGGGAGCCCTGGGGAGGAATGGGGAGCTCTGGGGAACCAAGACACGTTTTGAGGAGCCCTGGGGTGGAATGGGGAGCTCTGGGGAACCAAGACATGTTTTGGGAAGCTCTGGGGAGGAATGGGGAGCCCCGAGAAACAAAGGCACGTTTTGGGGAGCCCTGGGGAGGAATGGGGAGCCCTGAGGAACCAAGACACGTTCTGGGGAGCCCTGGGGAGGAATGGGGAGACCTGCGGAACCAAGACACGTTTTGGGGAGCCCTGGGGAGGAATGGGGAGCCCTGAGGAACCAAGACACGTTCTTGGGAGCCCTGGGGAGGAATGGGGAGACCTGCGGAACCAAGACACGTTTTGGGGAGCCCTGGGGAGGAATGGGGAGCCCTGGGGAACCAAGACACGTTTTGGGGAGCTCTGGGGAGGAATGGGGAGCCCCGAAAAACAAAGGCACGTTTTGGGGAGCCCTGGGGAGGAATGGGGAGCTCTGGGGAACCAAGACACGTTTTGGGGAGCTCTGGGGAGGAATGGGGAGCCCCGAGAAACAAAGGCACGTTTTGGGGAGCCCTGGGGAGGAATGGGGAGCTCTGGGGAACCAAGACACGTTTTGGGGAGCCCTGGGGAGGAATGGGGAGCCTTGGGGAACCAAGACACGTTTTGGGGAGCCCTGGGGAGGAATGGGGAGCCCCGAGAAACAGAGACACGTTTTGGGGAGCCACGGGGGGGCAATGGGGAACCCCGAGGAAGGAAGACACGTTTTGGGGAGCCCTGAGGAACCAGGACACGTTCTGGGGAGCCCTGGGGAGGAATGGGGAGCTCTGGGGAACCAAGACACGTTTTGGGGAGCCCTGGGGAGGAATGGGGAGCCCTGGAGAACCAAGTCACATTCTGGGGAGCCATGGGGAGGAATGGGGAGCCCTGAGGAACCAAGACACGTTTTGGGGAGCCCTGGGGAGGAATGGGGAGCCCCGAGAAACAAAGGCACGTTTTGGGGAGCCCTGGGGAGGAATGGGGAGCTCTGGGGAACCAAGACACGTTTTGGGGAGCCCTGGGGAGGAATGGTGAGCTCTGGGGAACCAAGACACATTCTAGGGAGCCCAGGGGAGGAATGGGGAGCTCTGGGGAACCAAGACACATTTTGGGGAGCCCTGGGGAGGAATGGGGAGCCCCGAGAAACAAAGGCACGTTTTGGGGAGCCCTGGGGAGGAATGGGGAGCTCTGGGGAACCAAGACACGTTTTGGGGAGCCCTGGGGAGGAATGGGGAGACCTGCGGAACCAAGACACGTTTTGGGGAGCCCTGGGGAGGAATGGGGAGCCCTGGGGAACCAAGACACGTTTTGGGGAGCCCTGGGGAGGAATGGGGAGCCCTGGGGAACCAAGACACGTTTTCGGGAGCCCTGGGGAGGAATGGGGAGCCTTGGGGAACCAAGACACGTTTTGGGGAGCCCTGGGGAGGAATGGGGAGCTCTGGGGAACCAAGACACGTTTTGGGGAGCTCTGGGGAGGAATGGGGAGCCCCGAGAAACAAAGGCACGTTTTGGGGAGCCCTGGGGAGGAATGGGGAGCCTTGGGCAACCAAGACACGTTTTGGGGAGCCCTGGGGAGGAATGGGGAGCCCCGAGAATCAAAGACACGTTGTGGGGAGCCCTGGGGAGCAATAGGGAACCCCGAGAATGCAAGACACGTTTTGGGGAGCCCTGAAAAACCAAGACACGTTCTGGGGAGCCCTGGGGAGGAATGGGGAGCTCTGCGGAACCAAGACACGTTTTGGGGAGCCCTGGGGAAGAATGCGGAGCTCTGGGGAACCAAGACACATTTTGGGGAGCTCTGGGGAGGAATGGGGAGCCTTGAGAAACAAAGACATGTTTTGGGGAGCCCTGGGGAGGAATGGGGAGCTCTGGGGAACCAAGACACGTTTTGGGGAGCCCTCGGGAGGAATGGGGAGCCCTGGAGAACCAAGACACGTTTTGGGGAGCCATGGGGAGGAATGGGGAGCCCTGAGGAACCAAGACACGTTTTGGGGAGCCCTGGGGAGGAATGGGGAGCCCTGGGGAACCAAGACACGTTTTGGGGAGCACTGGGGAGAAATGGGGAGCCTTGGGGAACCAAGACACGTTTTGGGGAGCCCTGGGGAGGAATGGGGAGCTCTGGGGAACCAAGACACGTTTTGGGGAGCCCTGGGGAGGAATGGGGAGCCCTGAGGAAAAAAGACACGTTCTGGGGAGGCCTGGGGAGGAATGGGGAGACCTGCGGAATCTAGACACGTTTTGGGGAGCTCTGGGGAGGAATGGGGAGCCCCGAAAAACAAAGGCATGTTTTGGGGAGCCCTGGGGAGGAATGGGGAGCTCTGGGGAACCAAGACACGTTTTGGGGAGCTCTGGGGAGGAATGGGGAGCCCCGAGAAACAAAGGCACGTTTTGGGGAGCCCTGGGGAGGAATGGGGAGCCCCGAGAAACAAAGACACATTTTGGGGAGCCCTGGGGAGCAATGGGGAACCCCGAGGAAGGAAGACACGTTTTGGGGAGCCCTGAGGAACCAAGACAATTTCTGGGGAGCCCTGGGGAGGAATGGGGAGACCTGCGGAACCAAGACACGTTTTGGGGAGCCCTGGGGAGGAATGGGGAGCTCTGGGGAATCAAGACACGTTTTGGGGAGCCCTGGGGAGGAATGGTGAGCCCTGGGGAACCAAGACACGTTCTGGGGAGCCCTGGGGAGGAATGGGGAGCTCTGGGGAACCAAGAAACATTCTGGGGAGATCTGGGGAGGAATGGGGAGCCCCGAGAAACAAAGGCACGTTTTGGGGAGCCCTGGGGAGGAATGGGGAGCTCTGGGGAAGCAAGACACGTTTTGGGGAGCCCTGGGGATTAATGGGGAGCCCTGGGGAAACAAGACACGTTTTGGGGAGCCCTGGGGAGGAATGGGGAGCTCTGGGGAACCAAGACACGTTTTGGGGAGCCCTGGGGAGGAATGGGAGCCCTGGGGAATCAAGACACGTTTTGGGGAGCCCTGGGGAGGAATGGGGAGCTTTGGGGAACCAAGACACATTTTGCGGAGCTCTGGGGAGGAATGGGGAGCCCCGAGAAACAAAGGCACGTTTTGGGGAGACCTGGGGAGGAATGGGGAGCTCTGGGGAACCAAGACACGTTTTGGGCAGCCCTGGGGAGGAATGGGGAGCCCTGGGGAACCAAGACACGTTTTGGGGAGCCCTGGGGAGGAATGGGGAGCTCTGGGGAACCAAGACACATTTTGGGGAGCTCTGGGGAGGAATGGGGAGCCCCGAGAAACAAAGGTACGTTTTGAGGAGCCCTGGGGAGGAATGGGGAGCTCTGGGGAACCAAGACACGTTTTGGGGAGCCCTGGGGAGGAATGGGGAGCCCTGGGGAACCAAGAAACGTTTTGGGGAGCCCTGGGGAGGAATGGGGAGCCTTGGGGAACCAAGACACATTTTGGGGAGCCCTGGGGAGGAATGGGGAGCTCTGGGGAACCAAGACACGTTTTGGGGAGCTCTGGGGAGGAATGGGGAGCCCCGAGAAACAAAGGCACGTTTTGGGGAGCCCTGGGGAGGAATGGGGAGCTCTGGGGAACCAAGACACGTTTTGGGGAGCCCTGGGGAGGAATGGGGAGCCCCGAGAATCAAAGACACGTTGTGGGGAGCCCTGCAGAGCAATAGGGAACCCCGAGAATGCAAGACACGTTTTGGGGAGCCCTGAAAAACCAAGACACGTTCTGGGGAGCCCTGGGGAGGAACGGGGAGACCTGCGGAACCAAGACACGTTTTGGGGAGCCCTGGGGAGGAATGGGGAGCTCTGGGGAACCAAGACACATTTTGGGGAGCTCTGGGGAGGAATGGGGAGCCTTGAGAAACAAAGACACGTTTTGGGGAGCCCTGGGGAGGAATGGGGAGCTCTGGGGAACCAAGACACGTTTTGGGGAGCCCTGGGGAGGAATGGGGAGCCCTGGAGAACGAAGACACGTTTTGGGGAGCCCTGGGGAGGAATGGGGAGCCCTGAGGAACCAAGACACGTTTTGGGGAGCCCTGGGGAGGAATGGGGAGCTCTGGGGAACCAAGACACGTTTTGGGGAGCTCTGGGGAGGAATGGGGAGCCCCGAGAAACAAAGGCACGTTTTGGGGAGCCCTGGGGAGGAATGGGGAGCTCTGGGGAACCAAGACACGTTTTGGGGAGCCCTGGGGAGTAATGGGGAGCCTTGGGGAACGAAGACACATTTTGGGGAGCCCTGGGGAGGAATGGGGAGCCCCGAGAAACAAAGACACGTTTTGGGGAGCCCTGGGGAGCAATGGGGAACCCCGAGGAAGGAAGACACGTTATGGGGAGCCCTGAGGAACCAAGACAATTTCTGGGGAGCCCTGGGGAGGAATGGGGAGACCTGCGGAACCAAGACACGTTCTGGGGAGCCCTGGGGAGGAATGGGGAGCCCTGGGGAACCAATACACGTTTTGGGGAGCCCTGGGGAGGAATGGCGAGCTCTGGGGAACCAAGACACGTTTTGGGGAGCCCTGGGGAGGAATGGGGAGCTCTGGGGAACCAAGACACATTTTGGGGAGCTCTGGGGAGGAATGGGGAGCCCCGAGAAACAAAGGCACGTTTTGGGGAGCCCTGGGGAGGAATGGGGAGCCCTGAGGAACCAAGACACGTTCTGCGGAGCCCCGGGGAGGAATGGGGAGACCTGCGGAAACAAGACACGTTTTGGGGAGCCCTGGGGAGGAATGGGGAGACCTGCGGAAACAAGACACGTTTTGGGGAGCTCTGGGGAGGAATGGGGAGCCCCGAGAAACAAAGGCACGTTTTGGGGAGCCCTGGGGAGGAATGGGGAGCCTTGGGGAACCAAGACACATTTTGGGGAGCCCTGGGGAGGAATGGGGAGCCTTGGGCAACCAAGACACGTTTTGGGGAGCCCTGGGGAGGAATGGGGAGCCCTGAGAATCAAAGACACGTTGTGGGGAGCCCTGGGGAGCAATAGGGAACCCTGAGAATGCAAGACACGTTTTGGGGAGCCCTGAGGAACCAAGACACGTTCTGGGGAGCCCTGGGGAGGAATGGGGAGACCTGAGGAAACAAGACACGTTTTGGGGAGCCCTGGGGAGGAATGGGGAGCCTTGGGGAACCAAGACACGTTTTGGGGAGCCCTGGGGAGGCATGGGGAGCTCTGGGGAACCAAGACACGTTTTGGGGAGCCCTGGGGAGGAATGGGGAGCCTTGGGGAACCAAGACACGTTTTGGGGAGCCCTGGGGAGGAATGGGGAGACCTGCGGAACCAAGACACGTTTTGGGGAGCCCTGGGGAGGAATGGGGAGCCCTGGGGAACCAAGACACGTTTTGGGGATCCCTGGGGAGGAATGGGGAGCCCTGGGGAACCAAGACACGTTTTGGGGAGCCCTGGGGACGAATGGGGAGCTCTGGGGAACCAAGACACGTTTTGGGGAGCTCTGGGGAGGAATGGGGAGCCCCCAAAAAAAAAGGCACGTTTTGGGAAGCCCTGGGGAGGAATGGGGAGCTCTGGGGAACCAAGACACGTTTTGGGGAGCTCTGGAGAGGAATGGGGAGCCCCGAGAAACAAAGGCACGTTTTGGGGAGCCCTGGGGAGGAATGGGGAGCTCTGTGGAACCAAGACACGTTTTGGGGAGCCCTGGGGAGGAATGGGGAGCCTTGGGGAACCAAGACACGTTTTGGGGAGCCCTGGGGAGGAATGGGGAGCCCTGGGGAACCAAGACACGTTTTGGGGAGCCCTGGGGAGGAATGGGGAGCCCTGGGGAACCAAGACACGTTTTGGGGAGCCCTGGGGAGGAATGGGAGCCCTGGGGAACCAAGACACGTTTTGGGGAGCCCTGGGGAGGAATGGGGAGCCCTGAGGAACCAAGACATGTTTTGGGGAGCTCTGGGGAGGAATGGGGAGCCCCGAGAAACAAAGGCACGTTTTGGGGAGCCCTGGGGAGGAATAGGGAGCCCTGAGGAACCAAGACACGTTCTGGGGAGCCCTGGGGAGGAATGGGGAGCTCTGGGGAACCAAGACACGTTTTGGGGAGCCCTGGGGAGCAATGGGGAACCCCGAGGAAGAAAGACACGTTTTGGGGAGCCCTGAGGAACCAAGACAGGTTCTGGGGAGCCCTGGGGAGGAATGGGGAGCTCTGGGGAACCAAGACACGTTTTGGGGAGCCCTGGGGAGGAATGGGGAGCCCTGGGGAACCAAGAAACGTTTTGGGGAGCCCTGGGGAGGAATGGGGAGCTCTGGGGAACCAAGACACGTTTTGGGGAGCCCTGGGGAGGAATGGGGAGCCTTGTGGAACCAAGACACGTTTTGGGGAGCCCTGGGGAGGAATGGGGAGCTCTGGGGAACCAAGACACGTTTTGGGGAGCTCTGGGGAGGAATGGGGAGCCCCGAGAAACAAAGGTACGTTTTGGGGAGCCCTGGGGAGGAATGGGGAGCCTTGGGGAACCAAGACACATTTTGGGGAGCCCTGGGGAGGAATGGGGAGCCTTGGGCAACCAAGACACGTTTTGGGGAGCCCTGGGGAGGAATGGGGAGCCCTGAGAATCAAAGACACGTTGTGGGGAGCCCTGGGGAGCAATAGGGAACCCCGAGAATGCAAGACACGTTTTGGGGAGCCCTGAGGAACCAAGACACGTTCTGGGGAGCCCTGGGGAGGAATGGGGAGACCTGCGGAACCAAGACACATTTTGGGGAGCCCTGGGGAGGAATGGGGAGCCCTGAGGAACCAAGACACGTTCTGGGGAGCCCTGGGGAGGAATGGGGAGACCTGCGGTACCAAGACACGTTCTGGGGAGCCCTGGGGAGGAATGGGGAGACCTGCGGAACCAAGACATGTTTTGGGGAGCCCTGGGGAGAAATGGGGAGCCCTGGGGAACCAAGACACCTTCTGGGGAGCGCTGGGGAGGAATGGGGAGACCTGCGGAAACAAGACACGTTTTGGGGAGCCCTGGGGAGGAATGGGGAGCCCTGGGGAACCAAGACACGTTCTGGGGAGCCCTGGGGAGGAATGGGGAGCTCTGGGGAAGCAAGACACGTTTTGGGGAGCCCTGGGGAGGAATGGGGAGCCTTGGGGAACCAAGACACGTTTTGGGGAGCCCTGGGGAGGCATAGGGAGCTCTGGGGAACCAAGACACGTTTTGGGGAGCCCTGGGGAGGAATGGGGAGCCTTGGGGAACCAAGACACGTTTTGGGGAGCCCTGGGGAGGAATGGGGAGACCTGCGGAACCAAGACACGTTTTGGGGAGCCCTGGGGAGGAATGGGGAGCCCTGGGGAACCAAGACACGTTTTGGGGAGCCCTGGGGAGGAATGGGGAGCCCTGGGGAACCAAGACACGTTTTGGGGAGCCCTGGGGACGAATGGGGAGCTCTGGGGAACCAAGACACGTTTTGGGGAGCTCTGGGGAGGAATGGGGAGCCCCCAAAAAAAAAGGCACGTTTTGGGAAGCCCTGGGGAGGAATGGGGAGCTCTGGGGAACCAAGACACGTTTTGGGGAGCTCTGGAGAGGAATGGGGAGCCCCGAGAAACAAAGGCACGTTTTGGGGAGCCCTGGGGAGGAATGGGGAGCTCTGTGGAACCAAGACACGTTTTGGGGAGCCCTGGGGAGGAATGGGGAGCCTTGGGGAACCAAGACACGTTTTGGGGAGCTCTGGGGAGGAATGGGGAGCCCCAAGAAACAAAGACACATTTTGGGGAGCCCTGGGGAGCAATAGGGAACCGCGAGAAAGCAAGACACGTTTTGGGGAGCCCTGAGGAACCAAGACAGGTTCTGGGGAACCCTGGGGAGGAATGGGGAGCCCTGGGGAACCAAGAAACGTTTTGGGGAGCCCTGGGGAGGAATGGGGAGCCTTGGGGAACCAAGACACGTTCTGGGGAGCCCTGGGGAGGAATGGGGAGCTCTGGGGAACCAAGACACGTTTTGGGGAGCCCTGGGGAGGAATGGGGAGCCCTGGGGAACCAAGACACGTTTTGGGGAGCTCTGGGGAGGAATGGGGAGCCTTGGGGAACCAAGACACGTTTTGGGGAGCCCTGGGGAGGAATGGGGAGCTCTGGGGAACCAAGACACGTTTTGGGGAGCCCTGGGGAGGAATGGGGAGCCCTGGGGAACCAAGACACGTTTTGGGGAGCCCTGGGGAGGAATGGGGAGCTCTGGGGAACCAAGACACGTTTTGGGGAGCCCTGGGGAGGAATGGGGAGCCCTGGGGAACCAAGACACGTTTTGGGGAGCCCTGGGGAGGAATGGGGAGCCCTGGGGAACCAAGACACGTTTTGGGGAGCCCTGGGGAGGAATGGGGAGCTCTGGGGAACCAAGACATGTTTTGGGGAGCTCTGGGGAGGAATGGGGAGCCCCGAGAAACAAAGGCACGTTTTGGGGAGCCCTGGGGAGGAATAGGGAGCCCTGAGGAACCAAGACACGTTCTGGGGAGCCCTGGGGAGGAATGGGGAGCTCTGGGGAACCAAGACACGTTTTGGGGAGCCCTGGGGAGGAATGGGGAGACCCGAGGAACCAAGACACATTTTGGGGAGCCCTGGGGAGGAATGGGGAGCCCTGGGGAACCAAGACACGTTTTGGGGAGCCCTGGGGAGGAATGGGGAGCTCTGGGGAACCAAGACATGTTTTGGGGAGCTCTGGGGAGGAATGGGGAGCCCCGAGAAACAAAGGCACGTTTTGGGGAGCCCTGGGGAGGAATAGGGAGCCCTGAGGAACCAAGACACGTTCTGGGGAGCCCTGGGGAGGAATGGGGAGACCTGCGGAACCAAGACACGTTTTGGGGAGCCCTGGGGAGGAATGGGGAGACCCGAGGAACCAAGACACGTTTTGGGGAGCCCTGGGGAGGAATGGGGAGACCCGAGGAACCAAGACACATTTTGGGGAGCCCTGGGGAGGAATGGGGAGACCCGAGGAACCAAGACACGTTTTGGGGAGCCGTGACGAACCAAGGCGAGCCCTGGAGAGAACTTGGCAGCCTCGGGGAATCAATACGAACCCTGGGGAGGACGGTGAATCTCAGGGGAGCTCCAGGGAGACGAGGCGATAGCTGGGGAGGGTCCGGGGAGCCCTGCAAGATGAGGGAGATCCTGGGGAGACCTTTGGAGTCCTGGGGAGGCAAAGCAAGCCCTGCATTGCTTTTTAGAAGAGTTTCTCACAGAATCTATTTATTACCATATTAATTATTGACCCCTCCCCTTCCCCAGGTGGTTTGGTCAGGGTGGTGGACGGGGCCTGGGCCGATTGACCCCTCCCCTTCCCCAGGGGATTGTGGGAAGGGGGTGGGCGGGGCCCGGGGTATTTGAGCTGCAGCCCCTGGGCAGAGAGCTCATTCTACTCCAGGGTTGCTTTGGTGTTGGTTCTCTGCTGCTCCTTCAGCAGTGGGCAGCTTTTTAGCTGTTTAGTCAGCATGGACAGACGTGTTTGGAGAAGTGGAGGTGTCTGATAGAGGTAAGAGCTTCAGGAGCAGCAAAGGTTCAACAGCAGCTGTAGCAGAAAGTGTGTTTGTAACTATGTTTAATTTATTAAATCATTTTCAGGTGCCTCACTTTTTCCTAGAACTTCTGACTGCAATGAAAATGGAGCATTGTTTTTTTGGCTTTTACTGCTGTATACCAAGCTGCTGATGTAATCTCTTCTCTTAGGACTGATGCTCAGTTTATCTAGCGGGGGTTAGAGTGAGCGTCTTGTATCTGTAGATGGAGTTCTAGCACTTCTGCAGGAAGCAGCGGGGCCATAAGGCAGAGTGTCTTTCTGGCTCTGGGGTGGCTCATCGCCTGCCCTATCACCCACAGAACACGGTGTTGTCCCCAGAACCCTTGCAGCGGGCGGTGGCACCTGGTGGATCATTCAAATGTCCTTCCCAGAACTCAGCCAAGGTGAGCAGTGGCTGTTAGCCCAGTATTGGTAAATATTACCCTGGTGCTCGGTAGTGTGTGTCTGTTTTCTTTTCTTATTGCAGGGGATGAAGGGGAAACTGGCAACTGCAGGAAGATCCTTGTGAGCCCCTGTGGTGTTTTTCTACGTTCAGGATGGATCCAGTCCCTCGGCCCTCTGAAAGCTAAGTGGAGGCACGGGGGCTGGGGAGGGGCTGGGAATTGCAGGGGGGGGTTTAAAGTTCTCAGAGGGGAAAGGGCCGTCCAGGAACAGTCCCCTTTGGGTGGGTAAAGGGCGCAGGGAACCTCACAGTGCGATGCCAGCTAGGGCAGGGCAGCTCCAGCCTGTGTCTGCGTTGTTGTGTACTTCGGGAAGCCTGCCTTGCGCCGTTCAGACAATCCTGGGGTCTCGTGGTGCCCGAGGGGCACGACAGGCATCTCAGTGCCAACCCAGGGTCTGGAATGCCAGTGCCGATTGGCCTAGTGCCAATTGGGTGCCGGTTTTCCTGTATCAGCAGCCGAAAGCGTGGATGGTTCTTGCGCCTCGGACATTTCTGGTCAGTTGTTTTATGGTGGTGTTCAGGGCTGCGTGGGCAGCTCTGCTCTCTACCCATCCAGTCTCAGGGACTGGCACTTCAGGATGCTGGGAAGAAGTTCTTAGGTCTTGCGGGAGCGTTTTGCCAGTGCCGCCGTCTCGGTCGGTTGGTTGGTTTGTGCCAGTGCCGCCGTCTCGGTTGGTTGGTTGGTTTGTGCCAGTGCCGCCGTCTCGTAAGGGGCCGTGACGTTCGGCTCCTTTTTGTTTTGGGGTTGCAGTAGAGGCTTCTCACGTCTCTTCTGCCTCCCCACAGGTTCTTTTGATCGATGCAGTCTCTGGTCTTGGAGTCATTCTCATTGTTGTGCGTTTTTGGTGCTGTTGCAGTCGTGCTGTTTGTAGCGTTCTGTGGAGCATCAGTCTTCGCATGTGCGCGTTTGGCTCGGAGCTGCTCTGCCCGCAGGCGTAGAGTCATGGGTGGGTGCACTGAGCCCTAGGAGTCCATGGTTAATCTCTTGATGTATGTAATAGTGTGGGCAAAAGTTGTACAATCATCTAGGATGGAGCAGCTGTGGGCAGGGGCAGTGGGCAGTCCCTTCACCAGTGTTTTAGGGACTCGATTAGAGCTTCTGGTGTTATTTATGAATAGAAAGCAGACCTGTGGAATGGTCAAGCTGTTGATCAGCATCTGGGTGACCTGTTGAATACCTTGGTTTCAGATGCAGAGGGAAAACTTGGCCCAAAAGAGCGACGGAAGAGGCAAGCCAAGCGCCATAAGCAGGTGGGCCGGTGTGAGGTCGCAGAGGGAAGGTGTGCAGTGTGCCTCTACGTAAGTTTGGTTGTTTCTCTATTTTATAGGTGTGAAGCGAAGAGGAAAGCAGGGTATCGGCACCGCAGCTCCTCGGGCAAGGTGAGCAAGGAGTGCAGGGCTGAAGCAGTGTCTCATTTCAGGTCTTTGTTTCTGGTGCAGGTACGAGCATCCTTTGCTTGTGTTTTACAGGTGGTAGCTGAGCCTCAACGTGGTCAACAGCGTGGCAGGTGAAGGTGACAGAGGCCAGGTGGGCGAGCAGCCAAGGTAAAGGGGCGGGACATGGGACCGTCTGCGGGCAGGCTGTGCTTCTGGGCAGTATCTGACCATGCGCCTTTGTTTTAGCAGGCGCTACAGGCAAGCTCGGAGGGGCGAAGCCGCACGCCTACCAGCAGCCAAGAAGGTGAGGAGGTGGTTGGTGGTCAGGAGCACAGTATTGCCTGGTGACTCGGTTCAGCATTTCTTTCTTGTTTTGCAGGAGCTTTGTGGACCCCTTTGGACTCAGAGGACCGTTTGCAGTGAGCAGGGGTAGGGGTGAGGAGGAGTGTGGGGCTGGGGACTTGTCCCAAGCACTAGAGCTCTTTTTCTGCTGTCTTAGGTGCCACGAGTGGTGAGGGTTTCTGCCTGCGCCCATGGCACGAGAGGCTGAATGGAACACCTGGGAACTTCGGGGGAGGTGGGTGCTGTGGATGTCGTCGGTGTTGATGCACATGATATTTAGTGCTGGCACTGCTTAGTGAGCGTGTGTTAACTTGTGTTGTTGCAGATGTTGAAGAGGAACCCGGCAATGCAAGAAGATCCCCATGAGCCCATGTGGTGGTTTCCTCCCCGGATGGATCCTGTCCCTCGGCCCTCTGAAAGCTAAGTGGAGGCACGGGGCCTGGGGAGGGGCTGGGAATTGCGGGGTGGGGGGGGCTAAAGGTCTCAGAGGGGAAAGGGCCGTCCAGGAACAGTCCCCTTTGGGTGGGTAAAGGGCGCAGGGAACCTTACAGTGCGATGCTAGCTCGGGCAGGGCAGCTCCAGCCTGTGTCTGCGTTGTCGTGTACTTCGGGAAGCCTGCCTTGCGCCATTCAGAAGATCCTGGGGTCTCGTGGTGCCCGAGGGGCACGACAGGCATCTCAGGCGCCATCCCGGGGTCTGGAATGCCGGTGCCGATTGGCCTAGTGCCAATTGGGTGCCGCTTTTCTTGTATCAGCAGCCGAAAGTGTGGATGGTTCTTGCGCCTCGGACGTTTCTGGTCAGTTGTTTTATGGTGTAGTTCTGGGCTGCGTGGGCAGCTCTGCTCCCTACCCATCCAGTCTAAGGGACTGGCACTTCAGGATGCTGGGAAGAAGTTCTTAGGTCTTGTGGGAGCCTTTTGCCAGTGCCGCCGTCTCTGTTTGCCGTGCCACTGCCGCCACCTCGTAAGGGGCCGTGATGTTCGGCTCCTTTTTGTTTTGGGGTTGCAGTAGAGGCTCCTCGCCTCTCTTCTGCCTCCCCCCGGGTTCTTTTGATCGATGCAGTCTCTGTTGGAGTCATTTTCATTGTTGAGCGTTTTTGGTGCTGTCACAGGCGTGCTCTTTGTAGTGTTCTGTGGAACATCAGTGTGTGCGTTTGGCTCAGAGCTGCTCTGCCCGCAGGCGAAGAGTCATGGGTGGGTGGACTGAGCTCTAGGAATCCACGGTTAAATCTGTTGAGATGTTAAATAGTATAGGTAAAGGTTGTACAGTCATCTGGGACTGAGTAGCTGTGGGCAGGGGAATGGACAGTCCCTCAACCAGTGTTTTAGGGACTCGATTAGAGCTTCTGGTGTTGTTTGTAAATAGAAAGCAGTCCTGTGGAATGGTCAAGCTGTTGATCAGCATCTGGGTGACTTGTCGAATAACTCAATTTCAGATGCAGAGGGACACCTTGGCCCACAAGATTGATGGAAGAGGCAAGCGGGGAGCCGTGAGCAGGTGGGCCAGTGCGAGGTCTTGGAGGGATGGTGTGCCGTGTGCCTCTACGTAAGTTTGGTTGTTTCTCTATTTTATAGGTGTGAAGCGAAGAGGAAAGCCGGGTATCGGCACCGCAGCTCCTCGGGCAAGGTGAGCAAGGAGCGCTGGGCCGAAGCAGCGTCTCATTTCAGGTTATGTGTTTCTGGTGCAGGTACGAGCATCCTTTGCTTGTGTTTTACAGCTGGTAGCTGGGCCTCAACGCGGTCAACAGCGTGGCAGGTGAAGGTGACAGAGGCCAGGTGGGCAAGCAGCCAAGATAAAGGGGCGGGAGATGGGACCGTCTGCAGGCAGGCTGTGCTTTTGGGCAGCCTCTCAGCATGCGCAATTGTTTTAGCAGGCGCTACAGGCAAGCTCGGAGGGGCGAAGCTGCACACCGACCAGCAGCCAAGAAGGTGAGGCGGTGGTTGGTGTTCAGGAGCACAGTATTGCCAGGTGACTCGGCTCAGCATTTCCTTCTTGTTTTGCAGGCGTTTTGTGGACCCTATGGCACAAGCAGCTGAATGGAATGCCTGGGAACCTAAGAGGAGGTGGGTGTTGTGGAAGGGGTCAGCGTTGACCTCACAATACTCCGTGCTGGCACTGCTTAGTGAGCGTGTGTTTACTTGTGTTGTTGCAGATGTTGAAGAGGAACCCGGCAATGCAAGAAGATCTCCGTGAGCCCATGTGGTGTTTTCCTCCGTGGATGGATCCAGTCCCTCGGCTCTCTGAAAGCTAAGTGGAGGCACGGGGCTTGGGGAGGGGCTGGGAACTGCAGAAGCGGGGGGCTAAAGGTCTCAGAGGGGAAAGTACCATCCAGGAACAGTCCCCTTTGGGTGGGTAAAGGGCGTAGGGAACCTCACAGTG
Source organism: Caloenas nicobarica (assembly GCF_036013445.1). NCBI lineage: Eukaryota > Metazoa > Chordata > Aves > Columbiformes > Columbidae > Caloenas > Caloenas nicobarica. The sequence goes on from NW_027017223.1 coordinate 199,394, forward strand.
CGATGCCAGCTAGGGCAGGGCAGCTCCAGCCTGTGTCTGCGTTGTCGTGTACTTCGGGAAGCCTGCCTTGCGCCGTTCAGACGATTCCGGGGTCTCGTCGTGCACGAGGGGCACGACAGGCATCTCAGGCACCGTCCCGGGGTCTGGAACGCCGGTGCCGATTGGCCTAGTGTCAATTGGGTGCCGCTTTTCTTGTATCAGCAGCCGAAAGCGTGGATGGTTCTTGCGCCTCGGACGTTTCTGGTCAGTTGTGTTTTATGGTGTTGTTCAGGGCTGCGTGAGCAGCTCTGCTCTCTACCCATCCAGTCTAAGGGACTGGCACTTCTTCCCAGCATCCTGAAGTCTTTGGGTTTAGCAGGAGCTACTTACACTTGCGCCGTCTCGTAAGGAGCCGTGGTGTTCGGCTCCTTTTTGTTTTGGGGTTGCAGTAGAGGCTCCTCGCCTCACCACTGCCTCCCTGTAGTTTGTTCTGGTGCCATCTCTGTAGTTGGAGTTCTTTGCATTGTTGAATGTTTTTGGTGCTGTTGGAGTGGTGGTGTTTGTAGCGTTCTGTGCAGCGTCAGTCTGCACGTGTGCGTGTTTGTCTTGGAGCTGCTCTGCCCGGAGGCACGGAGTCCGGTGTGAGTGGACCGAGCCCCAGGCGTCCATGGTTAATCTATTGACACATTCAAGTCTGTAGGCAAAATCTGTACCATCATCCAGGCTAGAGTATCCATGGGCAGGGGGAGTGGACAGTCCCTTCACTTGTGTTTTACAGTTGATAACAAAGATCATTGTTGACTAGCATGCTGTTATTTCACAGACAGTGTCTTAACTAATGTTTTTTTTCTTTGTAGGTGACCACGTTGTCATTATGAGTCTTTTTAGCTAAAGAAAATGCCTCTTAAGAGTGTATCACTTGTCATTAAAACCTTTCCTTCAAGGCAACAAAAGCAGCTATAGACTACGATCGCCACCTGTGAGATCAGGCCCGCATCGCACTTCTTTGAACAAATAGGATTAATTCAGAGAAAACACTACATTCAAGGCTGGCATGAAGTGCCTATGGACCGTAAACCGTATCTACAGCTGCACAAAGCAAAGGCCTGTCTGAGATCAGTGCAAAGGATCCACTAGGAAGTGAGAAGACTCCAGACTCAACTGTTGCTATGGGATTGAATCATGGTGTGAGGGGTGGGTAAATAGTCTGTAGGGGTATAAATACCCAGGAATTTCTACACTCGGGTGGGAACTCAGCTAAGGCAGCAGTTCGAGTCAGCCCTCCCGCCGTACCACTCTGTTCGGTTACTTGTTTTCATGGACTTTGCCTGAGAGTTTGCCTCAAGAGACAAAGGATCCGGACCGCAATCCACCAGACCCCAGGCCCCTGGAGGGGAGGTAAGGACGTCGAGGTGCAGAATGATGAAACTCTGAAATCCCAGCTAAGTGATATAAGGGGTTGAGTGAGCACATGCAATCCCTCGGCCATATATAAATATAATCCCTTAGGTGTTTCTCCTACGCTCTGTGTATTGTAGACATGAGCTGTAGATCCATCTGGGGCTAAGTTTGGATCCAGCCGCACCTAGACTCTTCTCCGAAGAAGAGTTTAGAAAGCAAGGGGGTCCATTCAGAACCTCACAACAGATACAAACTGTAGATCCAGCCAGGGGCTAAGTTTGCGTTCTGCCGCACTTAGACTCCTCTATGAGCAGGAGTTTAGTAAGCGACGAGGTTCCATCTGAACTTCGACTCGACAGGAGGGCCTCCCTTTAGCTTTCGGCATTTCCCGTCCAGGTACAGATCACTCTGAATCGAGTCTCACCTGAATATGCCCGGCATATTTTGTCAAAGCAGTAATAGTCCCCCTTGCCATCACTCTAACGTCGCACGGTATGCGATCTAAAACAGCCCTCAGCCAGCGGCGCCCCGAGTCACCCACCCGACACCAACCAATGTCGGCAGGATGGCGGGCGATGTCACCGATAACTTACTGAGGCACAGGGTGTGTTAGAGTTCCAGAATCTCGGAGGAATGAGCCTGTGGTAGTTGACACAATTGGAAAGCTGTGGCAGAACAGCTCACTATGCTCAAGAGCCTTAGGAAGGATGGAAAGGGAATTAATAGCAAACTGTTAAGTACCTGCCCACAACCCACCTGTCAGGAGAGGAAAAGCCTCAACGGAGGAAAGCAAAATCCAAGGGAGGAGATAGGCACAAAACCGGCTGCACTATTGTCATTGTCAATGAAAATCGAGCTGCTGCAGAAACCTTTACAGGAAGAAAAGAAGAAACAAAAGGTAGAGGAAAGCATGACGTAATCCTTATGCAGACTTGTAGTCCTCCTGCCATGCCACTCATTAGGAAACCAATTGCATCTGCTGAAGGATGGGACAGAAACATATGGGGTCACCCCGTGAGAGCGAACCACGGAAGGACGATTTGTCGTGTTTAGCAGAATATCTCAAACACGCAGCCGGACGCATCGTTAAAACAGAACAGTCTCGAGGACCTCCGTGTGACGCCGCCACGTGATACCGTAAGGGCGTCGCTCCCGGGGATCTCCCAGAATTGGAGAATTTATCTGGAAAATTCAGCAGAAAACCAGGTGAAATCTTAAATTTGCAAGAATGATACTGGAGAAGACCAGGCGAAATGGAAACGAAGTATTTGCCGCCGGTCTCCCTAAGCGGTAGCGATCAAATACCGCTCACCGGAAGGGAAGCAAATGGCTTTTGGGGCGCAGGAGTTCTTAAACCTAGGACTCGGCTCAGACGACGACCGCCAGTCTATCACAGGCCAAGTAGTTTATAGGTTCTGCGGAGTAGCGGCCGTGGAACAGAGCGAACCCTCAAGGATCCCCATAAGACCTAGTGAAGAGCTTCATCCGGCTGTTGGAAAAGCTGCCGGCATTAAAGCCACACATCAAGGAGCACACACTGATAATCTGACACACTTGAATCAACTTTGCAGCACCAAAGCCACCGAGAAGAGGAGCAAGGTTCGTCGGAGCGCAAAAACCGAGGGAAAGGAGCGGCACTCGTAGCGAAGCATCCTCCTTTTATTTTTTTCTCGGCGTGAAGCCCAAGGTTTTCGAAGGGGACGGAGCGGCGACGTCACGAGGCGCGCGGTCGGGCAGTTCCAGGGGCGGCTGTGGAACAGGGGCGATCTCTGTCCAGGCGGTCGGGTGGTTAAATTACAGTGGCGTAAGCGAGGGTTGGAACGGAGCGGTTGGTGAATGAGCGGTAGTTTCAGAATGTGCCAGAACTTGAGTAGGAGCCGCTTGTTTTTATCCACAGTTTGTATGTAATGCCGACATAGTAGAAAATTTTTTTAAAGGTAGAGTAACAAAACGCTCAGCCAGGGAAAGGTTTATTTCAGCACAGCCGGTTGTTTTTATTCCCCGGTCCCAGCCACTCTGCCGGACAGCATTCATCACTGTTTGTTTGGCGGTCAGCGTCAGGCCAGGGTTTTTGCAGACAGAGTGGCGTTTGTCAACCTCAGCAGCAGCAATTCCACAAGCACCCGGGGACCCATCGCGGGGGCGGGCGACGGAGCGGCCGTGCCGGGAGCGCGGTCGGGGTCGGTATGGGAGCCGATGAGCGGCGTGTTTGGACAGCGTGGAGCGAATGGGGTTTGGGGTTGAGCGTATTTGTCTTTGCAGGTTAATGTGGTAGGTAGTTTGGAATATTAAAAAGAGAGAGTAAAAAATCCCCAGCTGGCTTTTTTACCAATTTTCTCCCGGATGGGTGTTGTGGGTGTTTCTGTTGTGTTTTCCCCAGTCTCAGCTGCTCTGCAAGGTGACGTTCGTCACCCATGTAGGGACAGAGGTAGGGCCGGGACCGGGGTTTTTGCCGGCAGGGTGAGTTTAGAGGCTCCCGAGAACAGCATCCCCAAGGGGCGACGCCCGAAGGGGGAGGCGGCACGAGGGGAAGAGCGGCAGCAGCGTGAGGGTGTGCAGGTTTTGGTACAGGAGTAGTGGTATGTTTTTAGCTGTGTGATGTGGTATGAATGTGGTTTGGGGTTGTAGGTATTTGTCCTTGCAATTTAATAGTTTCTCCTTTTTACAGGTACATTTCAAATTTAAAACAGAAAAAAAAAAAAACCCAGCCGGGGGATTTTTTTTTTTCCCTCCCCCGGCTGGGTTTTTTTTTCCCCGGTCCCGGCCGCTCTGCGAGGCGACGTTCATCGCCATCGTTGGGACGCAGGTCGTGCTCGGGCCGGGGTTTTCCCAGGCAGGGTGAATTGTAATTATTTTTTGGAGGCTCCCGGGAGCAGCGTTCCCGAGGGGCGGCAGCGCAGGGCGGAGGATGGCAGCAGCGTGGGGGTGCGGTGGTTTAGGTAGGTGAAGGAGTGGTGTGTTTTAGCTGTGTGATGTGGTTTGGGGTTGTGGGTATTTGTCCTTGCAATTAAATAGGTTTTCTTTTTCCAGTTACATTTCAAATTTAAAACTGGAAAAAGAAAACAAAAAAAAAAACCCCAGCCGGGGGATTTTTTTTTTCCCTCCCCCGGCTGGGTTTTTTTTTCCCCGGTCCCGGCCGCTCTGCGAGGCGACGTTCATCGCCATTGTTTGGACGCAGGTCGTGCTCGGGCCGGGGTTTTTGCAGGCAGGGTGTATTTAAGGTTTTTTTGGAGGCCCCCGGGAGCAGCGTTCCCGAGGGGCGGCAGCGCAGGGGGGAGGATGGCAGCAGCGTCAGGGTGCGGTGGTTTAGGTAGGCGAAGGAGTGGTGTGTTTTAGCGGTGTGATGGGGTTTGAATGTGGTTAGGGGTTGTGGGTATTTGTCCTTGCAATTTAATAGTTTTTTCCTTTTTCAGTTAAATTTCAAAATAAAAACAGGAAAAAAAAAAAAACCCAGCCGGGGGATTTTTTTTTTTCCCCTCCCCCGGCTGGGTTTTTTTTGTTCCCCGGTCCCGGCCGCTCTGCGAGGCGACGTTCATCGCCATTGTTTGGACACAGGTAGTGCTCGGGCCGGGGTTTTTGCAGGCAGGGTCATTTTTAGAGGCCACTGGGAACAGGTTTTGGCAAAAGCTATTTTGTGTTGAGGCAATGTGAGTCCTTGCGAGGAGGTCCGTTTAATGGATAGTCCTGGGAAGACAAATCTGAAAGTTGTTGTTGAAGGGTAGGAGTAGTTTGACTAAATGGTCTGTGAGTAGGACAGGGTTGTGATAGGAGCGAGTTATCCTCTCTAATGTGATGCCGTGATAGCTGTAATAAGGATGAGGCGGTTATTTGTTATGTGATGTAAAAAAGGAAGAGTTTTTTTTGGCCTGCCGTACTTGAAGAAATGATGTAAAGGAGCTGCAGTGAAGCAGGAATTTGTTCTGTAGCGCAGTCAGGGCAATGTTGAAATAAAGAATGAGTCAAATGTCTGCTGTCATGTAAGAAATGCTGTAATAAAAATGTAGTAAAGTTGATTTAGTTCCATTCAGCCTGACGCACTGCCACAAATGATATAGAAAAGCTGTAATAAAGAGGAGATTGTTCTCTAAAGGCAACCGTGATAAGGGAACATTGCCGGCAGAAAACAAACTGCTTTTTATCGCAGAGATGAAATAAATGCAGCTGAAGTTGTAAAACTTTTCATTTGCCAGTTGCACTAAAGTCAGAGCTGTAATGAAGCTAGTAAGG